>NW_015162520.1:54331-88393 GCF_001447785.1 Gekko japonicus | reverse complement strand
AGGAAAGGGGAAACCCACAAACAAAAATCCTTGCATTTCGGGGAACTGCAGTGAACATAGGATTCAGATGATATTTCCTTTTTCCATCAGCAGAACGGCAAAGGGGGGGGGACCCACTGCCATAGTATCTCATTCTCTGAGTAGACCCATAATGCAGACAATCAGATCTTGGTTACATTATTATGTCAAACATATATCCTAAACATCCCAATTCAGCCAGCTAAATTCTTGTTAAGTTGTCATCAGATCCTGTCAAAACTTTCTTTATTGTATCCTCCCTCACCATATTCAACAGCGGGGTTTTTTTTTAAAGCTTGAGGAAGAAAACGTATTCCCATCTGCATTGAATATTTTCAATGAAATAAAGCCCAGTAAACTATTGCAAGACTTGCAGCAATATTTTTCTCTGAATTTGCTGGCACAAGTTAAAATATTGTTGCTTAAATATCACAAGCTAACTTTGCTTTGCCATGCTTCACTTACAGCTTTATTATTCTCCAAAACTGACTCAAGTAGCAGCAATGAAAATATGACATAAAATAAGGCAAAGCATATCAAAGGAAATATGGGAATTGCTATAATAACCCTGAAGAATTTAACATACTTGCCAATTGCTGAAACAGAGCCTGGTCTGCTAGAGGCAGGTATTATCTGTCTTTTATTAGTGGATCACCTGGACAAGTAGGTGGGTTGGTGAGTCACCTTCTTGGATGCCCATCTCAACATGGAGAGGTAGTTTGTGTGAGTCAACAAAGCTGAGAGCAATACTCTGTCAAGAGGGTAAACTCCTAGCAGAGTCACTTAAGATAAAATAGTCACAGCTGAGACACTAGACTAAGATGTATACACCCTGTATCTGAGGAAGTGTGCTTGCACATGAAAGCTTATACCATGAATAAAACTTCGTTCGTCTTAAAGGTGCCACTCAACTCAAGTGCTACTGGACTGCTGCTTCAGACCAACATGGCTACCCCACCTGAATCTATGCATATACCCCTTCAGGTATCAATGGCCACATCACCAGAAGAGAATGGACAATTCCTGTGGTGATGGAAGCAGAGAAATCCTTGAAGGGTAGCTACTGAGCAGCAGCAGTAGTGGAAAGTGATGCTGGCAGAGGATCTATCAATAATAACAGCAATGACACTTCAGGTAACCCTGGTTAGTACTGCGCAGAAGAGGGCAATAGTAAACTACTTCTGATCACCTCGTACCTTGAAAATGCTATGATGAGGCAATCCAAAACGAAAAAAGATGTAATGCTGGGAGACAGGATCACAGGTTAGATAGCACTCAGCCAGCTACTTGGAAGAGCAGAGGACAACTATGAGTAGCACTATTCTTAATGATGCAACTGGATTAAATCCAAAAGGACATTCCATTGTTGATGTGAACGGATGCAAAAGGAAAGTCCAAAGCTGTTTTACAAATATAACAGGAACCTGGAATCAAGACAAGCTCAAAATCATAAAATGAGAAATGGATTGTTTAAAGTACAGTGCAATCCTGGGAGTGAGTGAACTAAAATGGACTGTATTAGAAAATTTCAGTCAGAAAATTATGAAGTATTTTACTTGGAAAATGGCAAACACAGAAGAAATGAAGTTGCATCACACCATCAGTGGATGACTGATGAAACTCTTAAAATTGCTAAAGATAGGCTGCTGCCACACACACTAAGTAATCCACTTTCAATCCACTTTCAGTGCACTTTCAAAGTGGATTTTGCCAGTTCACACAGTAAAACTCCACTTTGAAAGTGCACTGAAAGTGGATTGAAAGTGGATTACTTAGCGTGTGTGGCAGCAGCCATAATAGAGAAGAAGCAAAAGTAAAAGGTAAGAAATAGAATCAGAAGTCTAAATGCAGCATTCAAGCAACTGGCATGTAGAAACAAAGATAACTATTATAATAACCAGTGTAAAGAAACAGAACAAAAAAGGAAGAACAAGAGATCTGTTCCACAAGATCCAATAAATCAAAGGGAAATTTAAAGCACGGTTAGGCAGGCTGAAAGATTAACATGGAAATGCATTAACTAAACAGGAACAAATAAAGAAAAGATGGAAACAATATACTGAAGAATTATACAGAAAAGATAAAAGGATGACAGATTCCTTCAAAGAAGAATCTTTTGAAGAAGAGCCTCCAGTTTTAGAAAGTGAAGTAAAAGCTGCACTCAAAGCAATTGAGAGAAACAAATTACCAAGAGTTGATGGGGTATCAATAGAGCTATTCAAAGCCAAAGAAATGGAGTCCATCAAAATCTTAACAATATGCTAACAAATATGAAAAAAACCCCAATGACCCACAAACTGGAAATGTTCAATCTATATTCCAATTCTGAAAAAAGAGTTGTCAAAGATTGCAGCAAGTATTGAACCATCACATTAATTTTCTCACACATGTAAAGTGAAGCTCAAAACAACAGCAACAAAGACTCTTACCATTCATGGAATGAGAATGCCAAATGTTCGAGCTGGATTCAGAACGGGAAGAGGCACTAGAGGTCATATTGCAAATTTATGTTGGTTACTGTAGCAGATGAGATAATTTCAGAAGAAAATCAGTTTGTGTTTCATATATTACAGCAAAACCTGTGTGGATCATGAAAAGCTATGGTTGGTTTTAAAAGAAATGGGTATGCCACAACATCTGATTCTTTCAATGTACTACCTATACTGCGGATAAGAGGCTACTGTTAGGGCAGAATATAGAGAAACAGAATGGTTTCCAATTGACAAAGGATATATTTTATCTCCCTACCCCTTCAATCTATATGCAGAACATATCATAAGGAAAATGGGATTAGATTTAGATGAAGGTGAAGTAAAAACTGGTAGAAGGGACATTAACAATTTGAGACATGCAGATATGTGCTGTGGCTCAGTGGTGCTTCTTCTTGGGATGAGGAAAGTCCCAGGTTCAATCCCCAATATCTCCAGTTAAAAGGACCAGGCTGTAGGTAATGTGAAAGACCCTCTGCTTGAGATGCTGGAGAGCTGCTGCCAGTCTAAGTAGATGATATTGACCTCAATGGACCGATAGTCTGATTCAGTATAAGGCAGCTTCATGTGTTCACGTGTGATACTACATTACTGTGCTGTCCCCGATGCTATTCAACATCTATATGCGCTCCCTTGCCCAGATTGTCCGGAGTTATGGGTTGGGATGTCATCAATATGCGGATGACACCCAGCTCTATCTGATGCTGGGTGGCCGGTCGGACTCGGGTCCTGATGACCTGCATCGGGCACTTGAAGCTGTGGCTGGTTGGCTCCGACTGAGTCGATTGAAACTAAACCCGGCAAAGACGGAGGTCCTGGGCTTGAGTCGGACCGGGACAGGGTAGGGGGTCCCTCTCCCGACCTTCGATGGGGTGCCTTTGGTGCCTACGTCTGGGGTTAGGAGTCTGGGAGTTCACCTGGACTCTGCCTTAACAATGGAGGTCCAGGTGGCAGCCACTGTCAAGTCCGCCTTTTTCCATCTTCGACGGGCTCGGCAGCTGGCCCCCTACCTGGACCGTGATGATCTAGCCACAGTGATCCATGCGACGGTCACCTCGAGGCTAGACCACTGCAACGCTCTCTACATGGGGCTGCCTTTGTCGCAAATCCGGAGGCTGCAACTGGTGCAGAATGCTGCGGCCAGGCTGTTAATGGGTCTCTCTAGAAGGGACCATATTCAGCCTGTGCTGAAAGCGCTGCACTGGTTGCCAATAGCGTACCGGATTCACTTCAAAGTGCTGATTCTTACCTATAAAGCCCTATATGGTCTGGGTCCAGCCTACCTGAGGGACCACCTTTCCCCATATGTTCCCCCAAGAGCGCTACGGTCTGGGGCCCAAAATTTTCTAACTATACTGGGCCCCAAGGATGCTAAGTTGGCCGTCACAAGGGCTAGGGCTTTCTCGCTGGCGGCCCCCACCTGGTGGAACGAGCTCCCAGAGGAGATCCGGGCCCTGCGGGACCTGGTGCAATTCCGCAGGGCCTGTAAGACGGAGCTCTTCCACCAGGCTTTTGATTAGGGGCCGCTGCCGCCCCCCTGCTATATACCATCAATGTGGGGGGGTTGAGGGCCCTAGGAGGGTAGGAGGAACATCTGTTCAACATCTACTATGCAATGCCTACGGGGGGATGTTTGGGTTTTGTGGTTTTGTCCTCTCTGATATTCTGAAATGGATGCTAGGTAGTTGAGCACTTTATTGTTTGTTTGGGTTTTAAATTGTATATTGTATTTTTGTACTAAAGTATTTGATGTTTTTATGAGCAAGTTTTATACTATGTAAGCCGCCCTGAGCCCTATGGGGGAGGGCGGGGTATAAATTCAACAAATAAATAAATAAATAAATAGATTCTTCCTTGGTGTTCTCCTTCCAAGTATCAACCCTGCTTAGCTTCCGAGATCTGACCAGATCAGGCTGTACCATGCTGCCTTCCATCCCTTGAAATATATTACAGCACAAAGAAATGCTGTGGCCTGGATTTTGCACTAAGGTCTCTGGGCCCAGATAGACTGCTTTGGGACTGGAATGTTGAACTGCAGAGTGTAATGACAGCCCATGGGAGCATCAGAGGTGCTCTGGGCCTGGAACAACAGTTCCCAAAGTGGAATGACAGCCCCTGTGATTAAGATCAGTGTAAGCTATATCATTCTCCTCTAAGGTTTGTTATCGCAAGTGTAGAACATTTCTGTCAATCACAAGGGCTGTCATTCCACCCTTGGACCTGTCAATCCAGGTCCTGTCCAGGACCTGTCAATCCAGGGGCTGTCATTCTACTCTGGGGGCTATCATTCCAGGCCCAAAACACTTCTGCTACTTTCAGAGGACTTGTCAATCCAGTTACAGAACACTTCTGCTACTCTCGAAAGTCATAATTTTACTGTGGAACCTGGCATGTTCTGTTGGTGCTGGTAAAGACCAGGAATTCAGGTACCTCTGCCTATACCTTTGATTAGGGTTGGCAGATCTGGGTTGGAAAATACCTGGAGACTTTGGGGGTGGATCCAGGAGAGGGTGGGGTTTAGGGAGGGGAGGGGCCTCAGCATGGTACAATGCCATAGAGTCTACCCTTCAAAGCAGCCATTTTCTCCAGGGGAGCTGATCTCTTTCAGCTGGAGATCAGTTTTTTTTTGTTTTGTTTTTGTTTTGTTTTTCAGCTGGAGATCAGTTGTAAAAGCAGATCCCCAGGACCCACATGGAGGCTGGCAACCCTACTTTTGATACTGAAAAGCTGACACAGAGCTGAGATGGCTTGGTGCTACATGCTGAAGTTCTAAGGTTGGTACACAAGATACTGAGATTTTCTTACACATTGTACTTTTTAGGATTACCAAAATTTGAGATTATATTCTGAAGTAATTTCAAATTGCAGATCTGTTATGAAATCCTAAATAAATTTTTTTTAAATAAAATTCAAAATCTAATCCTGACTTTTAGTTCTAATAAATAAGGCATTTTAATTGTTTCTGTTTAATTCTTTTTTAATGAACTAGAAAAAGTAACTATAGTTGGAGCATTATTCACTGCCTCAAGGAAGATCCTCCACATAACTGGAATTGTCAGTGAGAAAGAACAGCCCCCACCCAACACGTAGAGGCATTTTACACAGCTCACCGTAGCGGCTGAGATCTGGAAGAAGGGAATGAAAATGGGAAGAGAGCAGTTTGCATCATAAACGGCTCAGGCACACTTCCCAGACGTGACAGAACCGGCAATGTATGAACAGATACATTTATTTCTGTTAGAAACCCATTACTAAAACGGGTCTGTCTAAAATGACAGAAATAACTCATTAGTGACCAGTTTCTGAAATGCAATACATAGAGGCTGTCCGAAATCAGCCACAGTGGCTGAGTGGATGACTCAGGGGACAGGTTCCATTAGGAGAAGGCCTTGTGAAGATACAAAGTGGTGAACAGAAAATTTTCATGGTGCCCTTCTAGCATTGTTTGAAATATATACTCTTTATAGAGAGATACTATGCATCAAGGTATGAAAACCTGAGAAACAGTGTCTCTCTTCTATGAAAGGAGGTCGAGCCCTACTCTGTGAGAAGGAGACTTCTCACTCAGTCATTGGATCCAACCCACTGTATGTTTTATTTATTAAATATGTATATACCACCTTTTCTCATGGCTCATGGTGGCTTTCAAGTCACTTGTAAAACATTACAATTTAAAACCAACCCAGATACCGGCCAAAAGGTGTTTGCACATGTAGTCCATTAAAAGCCCTGGCCTTCAATGCCTCCTAACATTTCTAATGACAGTGCTCCCCTCATCTTCTCAAACAGTTTCTCCACAAAGTGGGAACTATAGTGGAAAAGGCATAGACTCTGGTTGATACCAAGCAGGCCCCCTTAAATGGGGGAACTGGTGGCAGCTTGTGACTACCAAGATGATGCTGCACAGACTCCTTCTTGGGCTCCATCCCCCTTGCACTCCCTCCAGCCTCAACAAGGAATAACAAGCTTAGTTTATATGGTCACCATTTGTTTGGGTTTAATTCTGGGGGGGGGTGAGGAACATAGGGAAGGAAATAAATATATCAGAATTGGAGATTGATGGGCAGATGTACCTTTCTTAACTATGGAATGATGAGAATTCCACAGTTAAGAAGGGTACATCTACCCATCAATCTCCGATTTTGATATATTGTGATATATTTATTACCTTTACTATGTTTCCCCCAGAATTAAACCCAAACAACTGGTGACCATATAAACTAAGCTTGTTATTCCAGTTTGGTCCTTGTATCTGTTAAACAGCTTCATTATGCTGTATGCTAATTTGCTGCTCACCTCTATCTATATGTATGAACTGGTAACTTCCATTTCAATGTATCTGAAGAAGTGTGCATGCACACCCTTGAATAAAGTTTTGTTGGTCTTAAAGGTGCCTCTGGACTTAAACTTTGTTCTGCTGCTTCAGACCAACAGGACTACCCAAATGAATCTAGGTTTATTGTCATTTAAGATTTTGTGGTTCTATTTCACCAAATGCAAGAAGTAAATTCTCAGTCAGCAGATATAGCTATGTACTCATCAACATTGGTCTTAGAATACCTTGAAATACAAAAGGTGTTGTTCGTGATATTAATATACAAAAGTACAAGATAATCATAGCAACTGTTCACAACTCTAACCCTGGTTAATACAATTAAGACTATTTAAAAATTGTAATTCATTAATTGTTTATTCAGCAATTATCTGTGTGGCGATGAACCTTTGAGATTTTGTGGTGCTATGAAAGTTTTATTTTTGTAAGGAAGTAGTGATAACATCCATTAAGATGCATCATAATATGGAATTATGAATCCTTATAATGAATCAATCAGTACTATATGTTAATTAAAAAAAATCATCTGTAAAGAAAACAGAAGGTCTGGACAGGATCAAGCATATTACCACGCTGCAAACAGGTAAAATCTGCAACCACCTACTCACGCACATTCTCTGTGGTGGCTCTTACATTATGGAAAGGTCAGCCAAGGCTATTAAGAAGGTCCCTATGCTTCTACCATTTCACAAAATGTGCAAAACAGAATTGTTCAGGAGGGCATTCTTGTAGAGAGAGCAGAGCTGTTGTGTAGTGTATCAGCTCAGGCGGTGACTTCTATTAGGGATAAGTTTTCCTACATTCATTGTCATGATGCCTTAGACACTTGTGTTTACTTGTGTTTTTTCCCAGTTCTTCAATCATAGCCTCACAATTTACTAGGAATCTTTGTTGTTAGATTCAAATACTATTGTATTTTGTAATCTGTTTGCTCATTGACTGAATTTTAAAATCAGACACCTAGAGTTCAAGTTAGAAAGGTGGCAGCAGCAGCAGGGGGAGGAGGAGGAGGAAGAGGAGGAGGAGAAGAAGAAGAAGATCATACACTTCTGTGTCCTTCGTTAGGCTTCATCCTCCAACCAGATCAGGATCATGCATGGACCCACTCTGCTGTTCTTTTTTACATGCTCATTTCAAAGTCTTAGTCTGCCCCTGTGTAAAACATATCTAAGCACCTGAGCAAGACATTTCAAATGGCTCATACAGGATGAGTTGATGTGAGGCCGCTTTATAGGTTTAACTGGCATTTACTTTCACCAGGTGAAATTAATTTTTCTTAATGAAGCAGTAGTTATACTGTTATCAAGTAACAGAGTGGAGCAAATTTAATGTATGCTTTCCTATCCAAGTGTATAAGGCCATTTCTGTACACTTCAATAAATCAGAATGAGATTAAACATTACACTGATCATATACCCAGTGATGTTTGTCATATATTTTTTTGAAAGTCGGGTTTATGGACCTTGCCAGGCAGGATTTAGGGAAATGAAAAATACCTGTTTAAGAAATCACATCTGCATGGACTTCTCTAGGTTTAGCATTTCAAAATAAATGGCAGCACTTGGCATAGCTGGAATGCAGCATATTTTGGTAAGTATTGTCTTCCTTTACTTCCTGCTCAGTGTTTACACTGCTGCAGACTCTCCAGCCACAGCCACATATAACTCAATCAAAGGTCTATAAAAAATAAGATACAAATAATGAACACAAACCATTACCTGTAATCTGATTTCTAACCAGCAACACTATAAAAAATGGACTAGCCTCTGCAGTTCCTAGGGACTAAACAAAGATGCCAAGGTCTAAACAAGGATGTCTGGGTTGTGTCACATTCCTGGTAAATGAGATCCAAAACACAGTAATATGTGTCATGTTTTCAGGACCTAGAGCAAGCAGATTTTTATCAGTCTGGGGAGTGAGATCATAATTTTCAAGCACTCCTCAGAAGCTGGCTCAATGCCAGCCAGTTCTCTAGGCAGACTTTCACTAAGTTAAAAAGTTAGTGATATTTATTTGGCTCAGGTCATATAGCATGAAGTCTTCAAACTGAGCAACAAAGGCATCATTTCCCCTTCATCCAACTTTGTACAAATATGTAATAATGGAATTATTTTCTTGCACTGTAGCCCTTTTCATTGTACCGTGAATGCACAATGGATGGGCAAGAGCAGCTTGGAAAATTCCTGAGGATTTGGGTTAGGGACCAGTGGAGGGGGAAATTTTGGGGAGGAATTTCACCTAGAACCACAGTGTTTATCCTCTGAAGCTCTCATTTTCTCCTGGGGAACTGATCTCTATAGTCTGGAAATCAACTGTAATCCTGGGAGATCTTCAGACCCACCTAGAAGTTGGCAACCCTAACACATGTACAATCTGTGTTGATACACTTGATTTTTCTTCATACATGTATTGGGTAGTTCTTATGTTCTGTTCAATGCATGTACACCTCAACATGTGATTTAAACCCCACAGTTATCCAGGTCTCATCCTCAGTTTCATTTGTAAAGTGAATGCATTTTGGCTGGTTCTTACAGGCATACACACATTCATGCAGAGAGAGCCAGTTTGGTGTAATGGTTAAGTGTACAGACTCTAATCTTGGAGAAGCAGGTTTGATTCCCCACTCCTCCACTTGCAGCTGTTGGATGACCCTGGGCAAGCCATAGTTCTGTCAGAACTGTTCTCCCAAGGACATCTCTGGAAAGAGCTCTTTCAGCCCCACCTACCTCACAGGGTGTCTGTCATGGGGAGGGGAAGGGAAAGGAGTTTATAAACTGCTCTGAGACTCTGAGTGAAGGGTAGAGTATAAATCCAACTCTTCTTCTTCTACTACATGCATTCACTGTAATATGTGAACAGATTGTGACTTAACAGCTAGTTTCTAAGTGCCACACCAGACAACATGTGATTGGATCTCCTGTGTTTTGTTTAAAAGTAACTATGGTCAAAGCAGCCTTAAGCAGGAGGGGGAGAAAGAAACTGGGTCAGAGAAGCAGCCCTGGGGTGAGCTTTTCAATGCTTTCTTGCAGGCCAATTTTCCCAATCAAAATAGACTTGTGGGAATAGCAAACAGACATATTTTCAATGTTGTGAGCCCCCAGACATTTTTACAGAAAGGTAGCCAATAAATATGATAAATAAATAATAAAGTGATTTTCTGTAAAAAGAAAAAACAAAAAAAATTAAAGAGGTATGAAATAAATAAAATGCATCCTCATTGACAACACTAATTCATAGAGTTGCCAACTGCCTGAAGAAAAAATGTCCTGTTCCTGTATTAAAGGAACAGGGCATTTTTCTCCAAGATTTTTGAAACCTTACTAGTTCACCAGAAACAGCCAAGAAACCAAAGTTTTGTTTGCTTGCTTTTAAAGGGAGAGTATTTCATATTTGATGAGGCTATGGTGGCTCAGAGGTTAAAACAGTGAGCTGCAGACTGGAAGGTCTGTAGTTTGGCAGTTCAAGACCCAAGCGCTGCGTAAGAAGGCAGGGCAACAGTGCAGCGATGTGGTTGAGTTTTCTCAGGGCTCTGAGACTCACCAACCTCTGGAGCTTTTTTAGGGGTCCATTTGGTTCTCCTTGGTCCCATCGGTTCATCGGGCGTACGAACTGATTGCAGAGGACTTTTATATCTGAGCCCCCCGTTTGTGGCAACAACGGGTGTGGAGTCAGAATTGTCGTAACGCAGGAAGCACCGAAGACCAGCTGTGATAGCATGACTGACAAGCTGTATTACCCCTTTACAAAGAGCCTTCAAACCTTGTCATACCATCTAGGCAAAGAACCTGTGAGTACTTTCTCTTTCTTGACAATTTTCAAGCTTGGAAAAAAACTTTTATTTGCCCCTATAAATCTTCCCGAGAAGCTAAAGGAGGTGCTGAGGAATCTTCCCTCACACATTCCTATGATAAGCGGCGAAGCAGAGCTCCGGGGCGTCAACGTCAATATAAATACAAAGGGCAGAGTAATATATTAAAATCTCCTATCTGCTATTTGGAAAACACCTTAAATATTGAAAAACAGTAACTTACTTGATTTATGGGGTCTGGATGTAAAATGGAGACGAAGCTGGCACTCTTAATGGTGTAATTCCACAGAGACGATTCTTTACAAGAGTCTCGGCTTAAGTGCGAAATGGCTTTTTTAGCACAAATCGGAGAGGACTGGCAATTGTCAAAAACTTTTTGGGATGAGATTATTCTACGAATGCAAACTAAAATACTTGAAGCTACCTCTCCATTTTTGGAACAAATCGAGAGTGCTTTTGAGAGTGAACAGACTAGTTTACTTGGAATAACAGACCCTCCGTTTCAAATGACGCCATCCTTGTCCCAAAACCTCGACCGGTCTGGAGATGTGATCCCTAATACGAGAGAAGTAACAAAAGGCTACTCTGAATGCTTAAAATTCCCAGTTTTCTTAGTTATCAAGCACAACGAGGTGTTTTTACAGGCTGTGGGTTGTTTTATTTCACATACAAGCAGTTTGGAAGGGGAGGGGGAGAATTTCAAAGCGTCTTCAGAAAAGGAACAGCCTTCCAAGAGCTGCTACATAAGCAAGATTGAGACCTTCAAAGATCAAAGGCACAGGAGATTAACAATTTTGGGGAAACATTTGCAGGGAAAACAGAAGAAATATAAACTGTATAACTAATTTGTAGCAATATATCTTGATTGTTTGCATGGTGAAATTAATGAGAAGATTTACCTAAAGTGAACTCTCAAACTGCAAAAGAAAAATGGTGGCGCAGGCAGTAAATAGAGCCTGTATTCCATCTGGCCGAACAGCTTCAGTGGCTGTTCGAGCCCCACCGCGGCCGGGGTGAGCTCCCGGTCCATGTCCCAGCTCCTGCCCACCCAGCGGTTCGAAAGCCCGTATGGGCGAGTAGATTAATGGGTATCTGCCCTTCCTTCCCCTTCGGTGTTGGTGGAGCAGTGGTGGCTGAACGACAGAGTGGTGGTGGCTGCGGCGAAATATGGCGGTGGCAATGGCGGCAACAACGGCGGCGATCCGAGCGGCCTGGATGAGGATTGGACCAGCGGAGCGCGATGGTGGGGCGATGCGGCAGGCCGGAGCCAATTAGGACGGAGACCGGCCGCAGCAGGACGTACTGTCGTGCACTGTGGTCTGTTCCCGGAAGGAGTCGCTGCGGCCGG
Source organism: Gekko japonicus (assembly GCF_001447785.1). Lineage (NCBI taxonomy): Eukaryota > Metazoa > Chordata > Lepidosauria > Squamata > Gekkonidae > Gekko > Gekko japonicus. Next base: position 76,397 of record NW_015162520.1, on the reverse strand, counting down.
GAAAGAGATCTGCGCCGAGATGCCGCCACCCAGGACTAAAAAGAACCCCCGCAGGAAAAAACAACAATCAAGACCCTGCCACGGGTGCCTGATAGGTAGTCATTTCCCCTCATCATGTGTGGCCCTAGTAAAGGTAATTAAATTGTACTATGTAAACCACTCAGAGCCCTTCGGGGATGAGCGGTCTAGAAGTTGAAAGTATAAATAAAAATAAATAAAAACAACAATAACACACATTTGTTCATATATTATTTCTTTCTGCCTTCTTTTCTCTGAACCTTTACTGATACTTGATAAATGACTGATTAAGAATATAATGTTTAGTTACAAATATTGACTATCTTTATTGCCTTAACTGATTAGTGAAAGTTAGAAGTAATGGTTGGTTTATTTGAAGCAATGTGTTTTGGATATTTGTAATGTTCTACCTGATGGCTGATAAAAATTATAGGGTAGTTTTGACTCTTAAAGTGGGCCTTGTAGGGAAAAAATAAAAGTAATGGGCTAATTACCTCATTTATTAATCGCTTTCCCCAGTGGGCTCAAAGCGATGTACAGTTACTCAATATAGACAAGGGACTAACAATGTTTGTAGGGGATAGGGAAGACAACATATATTCATTTTAATCGCATGCGCCGTCACTGCCCGGTATAGACGTCTTCTGGCTGGCTCCGTCATTTTCCCGCATGGCTGCTTGCTGGCCAGGCTTCAGGACCCATATGTCAATCGCCACACTGCCACCGCCTGGCCGGAACATCCATTGCAGGAGATCTTTTCGTAGCCGGGAAGCTGCTTCACCTTACAAGCCTTGACCAGGACATCCAACCGTCAGCTAACGCCCTCCCACAAGGGAGATTGGCATGCCCACCCTCTCTAAGGAGTGGTTCCCATTTAATCTACTCGCCGAAGCTTTCAAATCGCTGGGTGGACAATGAGCTGGGGACAACAGGCTGGCTGCTCACACCAGCGCGGGGCTTGAACTAACACAGTTCAGATGTTAAGACAGTGGGATATACCCACTGTGCCACCGCTCCCCTATTGGCATTGTAAAGTTGAGAGCTGATGTTATGGAGAAAATATAAATTACTACGTTTAAGTTTGCAAACGGGGATTTTGAAAGCTAACAATACTTTTTGAAATTTTGAAAGAATATATTAAAGAGACTAGATTGATATTATATAAGAAATTTGGTCCAATTGCTGTGATATTCCTGTGTTTGTTTGTTTTTTATATTTTTATTGTTATAAAATTGATTAATAATAGTAATAGCAGGTAGGATATAGAAAAAATGAATTGTTTATTGGGAATTTTACTTAATGTCATCTGTTGTGGACTATAGGTTAACAAAGGGGAAAAGAGAATTATGTCTAAAGATGTTATGAACCAGGCAATGGCTGGATACCTTTGAAGTGTATGGCTCTCTTTTTTTGTTTTATATAACTCTTTAAAAAACTAATAAACCTTGCCCACCAACAATGGGCAAGCAGGAAAAAAAAAAAGACCCTAGCGCTGCGTGATGGAGTGAGCTCCCATCTCTGGCCCCAGCTCCTGCCAACCTAGCAGTTCAAAAGCAAGAAATTGCAAGTAGATAAACAGGTACCATTACAGTGGGAAGGTAACAGCGTTCCATGCATCTCGGCATTTAGTCATGCCAGCCACATGACCATGGAAATGTCTTCAGACAGTGCTGGCTCTTCGGCTTGGTAATGGAGATGAACACCACCCCCTAGAGTCAGATCCCACTATCTTTTGAGTAATGGAAACCTTTACCTTTATTTCATTTTTGGCCTTTCCACACTATTTATGGCAGGAGAAAACTCAGAGGTAGAAACCATTTGCAGGGGAAACTGTATGGCTCCTCCTAGGCAGAGGTAGAACTGAACCAGCCAGCTGGGAAACAGAACCAGAGAGTTGCTGGGAAGGTGAGTATCTTTTGCCTTTCTGCTAAATTACTGGAATAATTAACTGAGGTTGCTTTGTGAGAGAACAGAATTTGAGGGAGAATGGGTGCTTATAGCCTTCTGGAGAGGGGTGTTTTTGTCTGAGTCTGTTGCTCATTGAGCAAGGTCTATTTACCTGGGGCTGAATGCAAGCCTCATCCCCTGCTGTGCACCTCTGAATTGTAAGGCTCCTCCTAGGCAGAGGCCTTTGGTATGAGCCAAAGGTCTGAAGTCAACGGGCTCTTAGCCTGTGGACCCTGCATTGCTCGATATACCTTTAAACTACTAACCACTTATGAAGGTAGAAAGCCAGCAAGGGAGTGGGGGCTAACCAGTGTTTTGCAGAAAGTGCCACATTTACAATTATCTACCCACTGGGTGGAAATCTTGAGTGTGGGCTTGCTGTATGGAGCTTGTTGTGTACTCAGGGAAGCCCACGCACGTGGCCGGGCAAACACGCGGTCAGGGGAAGGACCCGAGCTTCACTGCCAGAAACAATAACCCTAATGGATCCTAGCGCACACCTATAGGAATGCTAGGATCCTAGGAGGGACCTATGGGTCTAGGGGTGCACTGTAAATATCCAATTACGGGTGTGTGTGTGAGAGTGTGAGTAGGTGTGGTGTGAGTTGCGAATATAAGCTGGCCTGCGAGCCAGCAAAAGCATCTCAAGTTCTTGATCTTATAATAAAGTATGAGTTGAAATCACTCTGCCATGCATCAACCTCAGTACTTTATACTGGCGATGATGATGGGATCCCGATGAGCGAGTCGGACTCTTCATCCAGCACAGCACCAAGCATCGATCTATAAGCCGCTGCACCCCGAATCACTCTTGAACAGTACTGCAATGCGCCCCGATCTCCTGGACACCACTCCTCGCTTCGCTCAAGGGTCATGGCTCTCGCTCCAGGAACCTTTGCGGTCTTTGACCCCACTCAACCCAAGCTCTGGGAATTGTGGGTAGACCAGCTAACGTGTTTCCTCTCCTACAATGAGGTAACAGATGCAGGCAAGAAGCGGGACCTACTCCTCAGCACATGTGGAGTGGCCACCATCCAGCTCACAAAGAGCCTCCTGGCGGCCAAGATGATCGCAGAGAACACCTATGAGGACATAATTGTGACCCTCACCAAATACTATGCGCCAAAACCCACCATGCTAGCCAACTGCATAGACTTCCAGGCTCGCCTACAGAAGCCCAGCGAGACGGCTTCTGCCTTCATGGCTGAGCTCCGCCAGCTAGCAGTGGAATGTGAGTTCAAGAAGGTCGAGGATAACCTGCTGACCCAGTTTGTTTGGGGCATCTGAGATGCCAAGCTCTGCCGCAAGATGGTCGGTACAATGGCTTTCGAGCAAGGGAACCTTTACCTTTAATACCTTTAATGATGTAGCACCCCCCAATGTCCAGGCATGCTGAGTCATTCACTCCAACAAAATCCTTCCCCATGCATCCTATCCAATACACTGGGCCAGGGAGCACAGAATATTTTTATTCCTAGCATGGACTTTGCTCACCTGGCCAGCTGAAGCTTCGAGCTACATCATTCCCGGGAATAATTGTACCAAATATCATATCACCATTTCTTAGATATAGCTATTGCTGCTGATCTTTGTGTCTCTCTGTGTGTGCGTGCGTGTGTATACTTGGTTATCCCTGGACAAATGTAGAAGAAGAAGAGGAGGAGGAGGTGGAGGAGGAGGAGATTGGAATTATACCCTACCCTTCACTCAGAGTCTCAGAGCAGCTTACAAATTCCTTCCCCTTAAGAGAACAGCTCTGACAGAACTATGGCTTGCCCAAGGTCATCCAGAAGGTGCAAGTGGAGGAGTGGGGAATCAAACCCAGTTCTCCCAGATTAGAGTCTGCACACTTAACCACTATACCAAACTGGCTGTACTGCTACAGTAGAAGCAGCTCTTTAATGAGTGGGGTTCATATTGTATATATAAATTAATTTGATTTATTGTTTAAATCAGTGCTTTCAACACAGCTACTGGAACATTTTTGCAACTTCTGCCAAAGAACACCCCAGCCCAACTAATGTGAAATGTGGGAGAGCTCAGCTCTTTCCAGTTTACTTGATGCAAATGAATGGTTTAGGCCTGTTTGCCGTGTGTTACCTCATTCTGGTGGTATTTAGTAATTGGCTTCACTCAAGTCTCATTTGAAAAATTGGACTTTCATTTGCAATTTCTCAGCACTTCCTCTTGATAGCACAGCTTTGATAAAATGGGCAGTGCAAAAAATGACACAATGTGTAACCAATAAGGATTAATTTGTTACTCTAAAAAACAAATATATAACTGAAGAAAAAAAATGTAATGAGAATTTTGCATCTGTTGGAATGTTATTTAAACTGATGGCTAACCATGAAAGAAGCACTGTTTGGTTATGATAATGCTCCTTTTCTTCTTTATATAAACATTCCTAACACTATGCTTGTGTAAACAAAGAGTATTTTACTGAGATTATATCAATATTATTTTAAGCATTCTTACTGATATTTTTATTTATCTATGTATCAAATAGGTAGATGTGCAGAGATGTATGAACTAGAACACTTTAAATGCATTTTCATTGAAACAATTGTTTAAATGATGACAGTGCCACTTGCTCTATCTGAAAGAGAAACAAACCACTTTAAACATTCATAACAGCTTCTCTGTAAAGACAAAGGCTTGATCTGATCTTCTGATTTCCTATAGGAAAAATTCTATTGGCAGAAATCAATATTTGGAGGAAAACGTACAACTGAAATACTGAAAGAGTGACCTGAGAAGAATGAGGTTTGTTAATATGATTTTGAAACTTCATACAGTGTTTCTCACTCAAAAATATTCCTACAAAGCTTCATTTCTGAAGAATACATGGAAAGATATTGCTGTATGCTCCCCATTTCACCTAATGATTAAAACTCTAGGGGCAGTTTGACAAAATTTCATTGCTTTTGATGTGAGATGATTGGAGCTTTGAAGTGGTTTTATAATAATTGTTTTATGTACAAGTTAGGGCTTCTATTTGCATGGTGAGAGCAGGCAACCTCCTGCTCCACCCTCAGCCCCCCACCAATTTTAGCAGGGAGAGAGGCACAGAGTCAATGGTGATGTCCTTAGAATTTCCCTATAATAAAGACTGTAGAGACTGGGAGAATCCCTAGAGGGGCATAGAGGAAGTGACATCACCCCCAATCTCCACTGCCCCCCAAAATCCCAGCTTTTGCCATACCAAGGCTGGCATTATCAGCAGGCTCGTAGCCAGGAATTTTTAAGTCGGGGGGCATTTAAATTCTTCATGGGGCACTGGCTAATTTAATTAAAGCAGCAATGCCAGCCCCACCTTGCCTGCTGACCCACCCACCTAGCTGCCTTGCACCACTGCCACCAGCTCGGGACCCACAGCCCCTCCCCCCAACTGCTAGCCTAGAATAAAGCAGGGTGCTGACAGGTGGGGAGTTGCTTCAAGCAAGCCCCACTTGGAGAAGGGGCAGCAGTAGCGGTGGGAATTCTCCGTGTGGCTCAGAGAGTCAGGGGAATGCATGAGGGCTGGAGGGGAATGCATGAGGCCTTGGCAGGAAGTCAGAGGGCTGGGGCCCAAAGTGCCCCACTGCAGCTACAGGCCTGAATATCGCAGCAGCATGCTCGGGAGAGAAATCTACCCACGGTATACTCAAGTTTTTCCACTCCCAAGGGGGATACTTTGTACCAGCAGCTTTAAAACTATTCAAGGCTAAAACACTAGCCCAGATGCTTTATGGGACGATGCTTGGAGCGCCTTCCTCTTGCTATGCTCCCTTAGAGCTAGTCCAATCGAAATTTTTGAGAGCAGTGCTCCAAGTTCCTAGGTGCGTCTCCAATGCAATGGTACGGCTAGAGACCGGGATGCTGAAAGTTGAAGCCAAGATTACCTTACACTCTATCTTTTATTGGCTAAAGATTAATTTAAATCCATGTGGCCTAGTACCCTTGATTCTGACTGATGCCTTTAAATCCGAATGGCTGATTTCTGTTTATCGGAAAATTTCGCTCTTGGGTTATTCTCCACAAGCGCTTTTGGAGATGGGTGGCGATCGAGCTAAGTTAGCAATTAGGCAGATCATGGACACCGAACGCCAATTGGATCTACAGGCGACTCCTACCTTTATAGCGCCAATTAGTAGTAAATTCATCGCAGCACAAGCCCCATATTTAGCCGTGCTGGAGTCACATAAACTTAGGAGGGCATATACTTTGGCTAGATGCTCTGCCTTACCCACTGCAGTCCTCGAGGGCAAATTCAAAAAACTTCCCCGAAAAGAGAGGTTATGTATGTGTGCGTCTGGGGAGATCGAATCCCAGGAACACGTGTTCCTGAGGTGCCCATTATATAACGAGGATCGTACAAAACTAATCGATCCTTTTCTGGCTGGCACTTCAGACCAGGATAAGATAGAAAATTTGTTTTCTAACTTTGAACATAGAGCGCTGCATCAGATTGCGAAATTCTGCCTACTGGTTGTAAAAGCTCACCAGTGTTCTGGTTGTCACTTGGGTTAGGACTGCTTGTTTTTAATTCTATTGCCATTTTTGCCATTTTTATCATTTTTATTCTTTTAACTGCGTTTTATTGCAGCGTATTCTTAAGCTTGGTTTTAGTGATCAAAACGATTGTACAAATGTTGCCTCTTTTTAACCCTGTTGTATTTTCGGTAGTTTTATCATCCGGTTATTGTAATTTATTTTTTAAGGTTTTATATTGCTGGCTATGCGCTGTAACAATAAAATTCATTCATAAAATTCATTCATTCAAGGCCTGAATATCGGTATGAATAAGCTATAACTCTGGATATCTGCTCCCTCCCTCCCTCTTCCTTCCTTTTTTTGTCTCCCTGTGTGACCTTGGGTCAGTCATAAATTCTTTCAGAGCTGTTCTCTCAAGGGCAGTTCTCAAGAGAGCTCTCTCAGCCCCACTTACCTCACAGATTGTCTGTTGTGGGGAGAGGAAGGAGATTGTAAACTGCTCTGAGACTCCTTCAGGTAGTGAAGGCTGGGGTATAAATCCAATTTTCTCCCCCTCCCCCTCCTTCCCCTCCTCCTTCTCCCAAAACTGCATATTGTGTTTGTGCTGTCTTTTGCTTTGGGGGTGGAGACATGGGAAGGCAGTGTTTGGGGAGAGTAGGATTTCAAAAGGGTACAATGCCATACAGTCCACCTGCCAAAGCAGTCATTTTCTACAGGGGAACTGATTTCTGTAGTCTGGAAACTATCTGTAATTCCAGGAGATCTCCAGGCTATACCTGGAGGCTGGCAATCCTATTTTGTAAGCCTGCCCAATCTAGTATTTTTTAGTGTTCTTTAGCTAGAGTAGAAACCGGGAAGTGCTACACATTACTGAATTATATGAATAGCTGGATTTTATTTGTGTAGAACAGTTTTTAAACAACAGCAAGGATTTAAGGATTGTTTTAAACTGAAGATATCATCCAACAATTCTTGGTATTAGCTGTAAAAATCTGCATCTGAACTATATAATATTTCTTAATGCTACCTATTTTTATATAAAAAATTCACAATCCTGAAATTTACAAATTTTATAGAAAGTTGATTCATTATATTTCTAATTAACCATAAAGCTGAAAGTCTGAGTTTTGTTATTCATATTTCTCATCACAGATTCTTAGATTTATAGTATGTATTAACTTTCTTATAACACCAAATAATCCCCTTCTGTAAGTGCCAAGTTTATTCTGAATGATGTTTAGTCTTGTGACTAAAAGGATATAAGAGGATATTTCTCTCCCAGAACGTCATAGCAAAGACTAGCCCAGCCCCAGCCATTGGTCAATAAAGAAGCAAGTGGAGGGAGTTTGCTTCTCCCCCTCCATGCCAACCCCCCCAACCCCGATTCAACTGCTAGTTGCCTTGAAACTGGAAAAGATATGAGAAATGACATGATGTCCCTTACCAAAAGGGCCACAGGATAGCTTCAGCCCTTTCATCAAAACAAGATCAGCCTGGGAAGATCAGTCTAGGTGTATATAAATTCCAACATCCAAACTGATATTCCTCCCTTGCTATTTCCTTGTTCCCATGTATTTTGTCTTATACGGGTAAAAGCAGGTCTCTTTACTAGTATAAACCACTTTGGTACAAAAATGTCAGAAAAGTGGGATATAAATCCAATAAGCAGAATCTTAATTTTTGGGGGGACTTATTTTACCATACTTTATCCACTGCTGACAATGGCTTTTTGAGGGCATAGGAAATGGTGATCCTTCTCTGAATACCCCAATTGTAATAAACACTGCAATACCTTGGTTATGGCCTCACAACCTCAGTGATACAGAAGACTAATACACTATAATGTCAAATCAAATATTAAGGGTGAAAAATGTGAACAAACCAATACAGTCTGAAACATCAGAAGCTCATGTCATCTCTCTCATTCTATCTATACATAACAAGTGGAGACATGATCTGAATTAATCTCAAAAGCACTGTCAACAACGCAATACAAAGTTAATCATACTAAAGGAATTTGTTGGATTATAGCCACTATACTTCCTTCACTTTGTGAGTGACCTTCTTGTTCCCCACCCCTACTCCCAGCAGCTGAATGGTTTGTTTTACTTGTCATTATTCTATGTATTTTCTATCCCAGCTACTGTAAATCCTGCAGTTTTGGTTCTTATACTGTGCCATATGGAAAGTGCAAGAAACAGAGAGGAAAGCATGTGCTATTCGGGGCAAAAATCTTATTATCAATCTGTGTTGGAACTCCTTTGTTTGAAAAATTATCCTGAGGACAGCTCATTAACGGTAATGACTTTATAGAAATCATTTGTAAATTCTTCCTGTGTCTATTATTGAAGGATACATAGCAACAAAAAAAGTACCTGAACAAGAAAAAAGTATTAAAATTAATTAGTGGTACTTGTTACAAGATAAAATGCTACATACACACTCAAAAATCATTGTCTTACATATGTCCCTGTTGTGGCTCTGGAGGAAAAATAATGACCCACATTTTATAGCAAAATTCAAGCAACTCATAGCATTCTTATAGCATTTTTAATGTAAACCAAACCCTCTTTGGGATTTAGCTTGTGAAAAGTAATCAGACCTTGTTCTGGAGCTAAATAACTCACCCTGTTACCATTAATATTTTATTTTAAAAGTAGCTTCATCTTGAAAAAAATGTAAAAAAAAACAACCAAAAACCTACCCACACTAATCATAGTAAAATTAATCCCTATGGGCTTGTGGAGGTTACAGCTAAGAATCCTTGACAGAAATCTTCAAGTGTCAAAAGGCTGTCGAACAAAGTCACAGGCAGAACAGACAGCCATAATCAGTGGGGCCCTTTCTACTTTGACAGGGTGAAAAATGCCTATGGAAAAGAGTTTAATGGCAGTTAAATTGCTTCTTGCCCTCACCTAGATTTTATTCTGTGGCAGTGACTTCATTGCCGGTGGAACTGCCATGGTCTTCACATCTGTGATCACTTATGGTAAAGCATGTGTTTTGCAATAATTTAACCCAAGTAGTAGTTTACAAAGTACAAAATGCTTTCTCTATTTCCCAAGTGTCCTACAAAAATTGGGAGTAAAGGGGGACAAAGTGGTCAGAGGTGTGAATTTATTAAACAAGGTGATTATGTAGTGAAGGAAGCTCCTTTATCAAGCTCCTACATTCTTCTGAAACTCTAGTTAAATAAATACCACACCAAACTCTGAAATGAGTGTTCTAGAAATATTTCTCAGGAAAAATTATTTTCCCCTAGTGTATCATACCTCCTTCAGCAAAGTATAAGCTAAAAGTTATCTTTTCATGTCCCTGAAAAATAACGTTACAGAATTTTTGTACAGAGTGACATTCAAATTTAATTTACAAGTTAAAAAGATGCCATTAGGAGGCTTTGCTCCATATGTACTGTTGCCAATGTCTTATGGAAAACAAACATATGCATACAACTTTTTCCCCATGGTAGTTATATAATTTATAAAGTCTTTGAACTATTTGCCTTGGAAAGGGGAAATAAATGAGTGAGAGGCAACAAGAACTGTAGACTTCATCTAAATTAATAACCTGGAGGAATGTACACAATGGGAATCAATATGCAAGAGGGTAGGAACCCCATGATCCTGACTGAGTCAATTCTTGATTGCTTTTCAGATATCCCAAATGTTTTATATGTGAACAAAGTTTCATATAACTAGAAATGGACCAGAAGAGACTGCTTCTTTAAAATACTTTGTGAATGCCCTGGCACTGAAGCAAATGTAGTGCAACTTAAAGTAGCATATCCCAGTCTTAAGCAAGATGTTATATTCATAAGCATAAACAAAGCAATAATAAACTTACAGTAGTATCCTAAGGAGAGTTAGACTCTGATGTCAATGGACATTGAAGGGTGCAACTCAGCATAGGGACTGCACTGTTAGGCATCTGATATATATAAAAGCCCTAACATGTTGGCATTTTCCAGCTCTCCAACAGGCTGTTCTGTGTGCTCCATCAGCCATTGGCCCATCAACCACCACTTAAGAGTACTTGCATGCTGGGTGCTGGGTCCACTCCTCTCTCCCACCCACTGCCAGCCTGGCCACTGTTCCCTGACCGAATAAACTGCCAAAATGGCTGTCTCTCCTGATGAAGACACTTATCCCACTTGCTTCCTGTGGGGCTAAGTTTTCCCTCAATGGCTGTTGCTAGGCAACCAAGCTTGGTTCTGTCAGTAAAAAGGCAAAGGCAGAAGGACCTTTCAAGGTTTTCAGCTCACAAGAGCCTTCTTCAGATGTCTCTTGTGAGCTGAAACACATCAGGTCATACACTGTTCTTTTTTGTGCATTTGTCACTCTGGACATTTTATGAGGCTTTATCTGGGCCCCTACAAGGTTTTTATATGTCTTTGAAATACTCTTTTGTCTATACTTACTTATGTTTTTAACTTTTGGTCCTCAATAAGTTTTCAAAACTTCTGTCATGGCTCAGGTGGGGTGTCACCTGATGCTGCCACCACTCTGGATTTAGGTTCCCTTGAGAAGGCCCAGAGCACCCTCTCAAGACCTTCAGACCTCCCTTTTGGCCGAATAACAGGCATGAGGATCAGGCAGAGTGAAACAAGGAAAATAGTTTATTTTACAGGAGGTCAACCAACAAGGTGCAGAATAATAACAGTAAGTGGGTGAAAAGAAAAGAAATCAAATGCCCTAACACAACTAAGTATATACTGTCCCTAGCTCACTATTCCAAGTGGCACTAGACTACTCACCCTTCCCTCAGGATGAGGGTTTCTTCCTGCAGCAGCCTTCCTTCTGGCTCTGCCCTCTGGAAGAAAGAACAGCTTCTGCTCTGGCACCAGCCCTTTTGTTCCCCAGCCCTTTTCTTCCCTATTGGTCCATTTTGGCTCCAAAACCTCTCAGGGGCTTTTGGGAGTTGTAAGCCCAGCCTCACCTACTGCTAGCCAGGCTCCCTGGGCCTAGTAGGCTTCTGGTGGCACAGCCCAGATCATGACAACTTCCTTTGGAGATTTTTGCTTGGTTGGTTCAGTTCCCCCCCTTTTTTGGGGGGAGAGGTAAAGTTCAGAGTTAGATATATGGGGGTAGATACCCCTCTCCTACTAATCCAGTGAGAAAAGTCTGAAGTCTTCCTTCAACCTAAAGAGCCTTTGTTCAACTTAAGTGGCTCTTCCTCCAACAGAAGAGCCACTTAGGGTGGAGGAAGACACCTTGGAGGGTGGTTGGATCCACCCTATTAAAAATGTATTTATTTGTTTGTTTGTTTGTTTGTTTTTCCAATTTATACCCCACCCTCCCCTCCAAGGCAGGCTCAGGGCGGCTTACACGGGGTAAATACACAAATAGTCAAATTACCATAAAACATATAAAAGCAGTTCATTAAAAACAATACTAGCAGCGTTCTTTCATATCATAAAAATGGGGGTACCACGTGAGTGCAAACCATAATTGTCTAAGTGTTCAGCTTGCTGGTCTTCTCAAATACAATCAGCAGGCACAGGCTGTCAGTAGCAAACCAAGGGCCAGGCTCTATAAGTTTCAGTTGTTATTGACAATGGTGGCGACTCCTAATTGAAGGCCTGGTGGAAGAGCTCCATCTTGCAGGCCCTGCGAAACTGTAAAAGGTCCCATGGGGCCCTGATCTCTTCCGGGAGCTCATTCTACCAGTGTGGAGCCAGCACTGAGAAAGCCCTGGCCCTGGTTGCAGCCAGCCTGGCATCCTTGGGGCCTGGGAGAGTCAATTGGTTTTGTGACCCCAACCATAGTGCTCTTTGGGGTCTATATGGGGGAAGGCAGTCCCTCAGGTATGTTGGACCCTGGCCATAAAGGGCTTTAAAGGTAAGAACCAGCACCTTGAAGCAAATTTGGTATGCTATTGGCAGCCAGTGCAATGCCTTCAGGACAGGCTGGATGTGCTCCCTCACGGGGAGACCCATCAGGAGCCTGGCCACAGCGTTTTGCACTAGCTTCTGGATTTGTGACAAGGGCAGCCCCATGTAGAGAGTGTTACAGTAGTCGAATCTCGAGGTGATCATCACATGGATCACCATTACTGTCATGGTCCCCAAGCCCTGCACTGGCTGCCCTCCTGAAGCCGTTCCATCGGTTGCTGTGGTGCCAACCAGGGAGGGTACTCAGGGATGAGGGGAGCAGCTAGGGGTTGAAGTGGGAGCTTGAGGGGTCTCAGAATGACGGGCCACTGAGAGAGTTCCTTCACCACTCTTCCTGTCTCTGCTCAATGACTCGTGGTCGCGTCAGCAACCTCCTGGGCTCTCTTCTCTCACTGGGTGTCTTTCTCTGCCCTTTCAATATCAGTGGTGTCTCTCCTCCTCGACCCGCTCCCAGCTTCTTCCTTTTATTACTCCCCCCTTCCCTTTCCACACCTCCCCTTTGGCCCTGCCTCCCTTCAAAGCCCGGGATGCCGGGCTGGGTTCCTGCCCCTCCCACCTAGGGCCTCTGGCCATCTGTGTCTCCGGACTCCCATCCTCTGAGCTCCTCCGGGGCCTCCGCGATTGCCTCACTGTGCCCCTGTCTGGCTGGGCTTCTGAGCGTTGAGTGGGGGTGGGGTTGTACTCGGCCTGCTGCATCGCTTCACGGCCAGCTCTGGCTTCCCACCGGTGCATCCTCTGGCTGCCGGGGGAATGTGTCATTGTTGTTCCTCATTCCTTCGCTGCCGTTGGTGAGTTGGGGTGTCGGGGTGCCTTGCGGGGTAATGGCACTGCTGGTGGGGAGGGTTTGTCCTGTGGGCCCCATGACAGTTTCCAAGTCTTTGAGGAAGGGAACCAGCTGCCCGATCAACTGAAGATGGTAAAAGGCCGCCCTGGCAATGGCTGCTACCTGGGCCTCCATTATTAAGGAGGCGTCCAAGAGCACTTCCAAACTCCTAATCTCCGGCGCTGGCACCAGTGGTGCCGCATTGAAGGTTGGGAGTGGGATCCCTACCCCCGGACTGCCCTGGCTCAGGCACAGGACCTCCATATTCATCAGATTCAATTTCAGTCAGCTCAGTCTAAGCCAACCAGCCACGGCTTGTAACTCCCAGTCCAGATCTTCCGGTCTGGAGCCAGAATGATCGCCCAACATCAGATTGAGCTGGGTGTCATCTGCATACTGGTGACATCCCAGCCTATGACTCCAGGTGATCTGGGCAAGGGGGCACATATAGATGTTGAATAACATTGGGGAAAGCACCACCCCTTGAGGCACTCCACACTCCAGTGGGTACCTTTGGGAGAGCTGTTCCCCTAATGCCACCCTTTGTCCCCGACCACGAAGAGAGAAGGCAAGCCATTGCAAGGCAAACCTCTGAACTCCTATGTCGGCGAGGCGGTGGTTACTGATGGTCGACTGTGTTGAACACTGCTGACAGGGCCAACAGCAACAGTACCATCAAACCGACCTGATCCAGATGCCTCCAGAGATCATCCGCGAGGGTGACCAGTGCTGTCTCTGTCCCATGGCCTGGGCAAAAACTGGACTGGAAGGGATATAAGATGGGATAATAATACTAAAGAATTAGATGTATGTCACTTGATACCCAGTACCTGATTTCACATATATGTAATAATCCTCTACTTCTTTCAGCTGTTGGGATGTATAGCATTTTAACTGAAGCATTTCAACAGTATGTTCAGATAGGTTCAGGTGGGTAGCCATTTTGGTCTGAAGCAGCAGAACAAAGTTTGAGCCCAGTGGCACCTTTAAGACCAACAAAGTTTTATTCAAGGTGTGAGCTTTCATGTTCATGCACACTTTTCCAGGTCCAATGAATCTGAAATTACCATACATATAGGGAGATGGTGAGCAGAAAATTAGCATACAACATAATGAAGCTGTTTAACAGATTAAAGAATAACAAACTTGTTTATATACTTTAGAGGAGACAGATGGAGTGTAATGGCAGGGTCTCAGTTAATTACTCTCAGCATTCCACAATTAAGGATGCATCAATTTCCAATTTATATTTCCTTCATTATGCCCCCCCCCGAATTGAACCCAAACCAATGGTAACCATATAAACTAAGCTTGTTATTGCATAAAGCAATCTCAGGCAAATAGCTGCCAAACACTAAATTTGCAGCTTTTTGTTGGTCAGAACCTCCAAGTTTATCAGGGAGCTGGAATCTTATTCACCTCACACTCTCAGCAAAAAAGCTACACAATGAAGTTTGAAAAGCTAACTCTTCCCTCACCTCCAAGCTGGACTGAGACAGATAAAATGCTTTTAATTTTCTTATTGTAAATGAGAGAGGAGAATGTGTTTTATTTACAGTCAAATTTGACGGCTTGGATTAGGGTAAAGACTGGGTTTATGATAATCAAAAACACACACTAAATTTGCAAGTCTGGGAGGCAGCAAAGGTTGGGAGATCAGAGAGATCTGACCAACAGATCAGCAACTGAGATTCAGCTCCCCCTGATTCCCCCTCCCCCTTTATGCCCAGTAGGAAGCAGAATTTCCTCAGCTGGAGAGCAGAAACTGAAACCAATCTGATCCCTCAGAAGCTGGCAGCTTGTTTCTGTTGAATACACAGGAGCTGGTCACCAAAAGCTAAAGAGCTGATTGATTGATTGATTGATTGATTGATTGATTGACTGATCACCACACTCAAATGGCAAGTTGGAACCATTCTTTTACTAATATAGTCCTGGTCTACTTTTGGGGAATAGTGTAAGGTAACCCTGTCATGGTGTTGGAATGTGGAGGGGGCATCTCCTTCTCCACGCCAGCTCATCCTATCTGGCTTTTCACTGCTTATCTGTGCTCTGACCTTGCTATTCCTTCCAGCTGCAGCATTGCCTGGCCTGGGAGTCTTAACAGTTTGAGTGCGCAGCCGCTTGCTTGCCTGCACGCGCGAAATGCAATAATTGGTTTTAGCTTATGGGGGGGGGGATGTTTGATTTTACTATAAGTCAGTGGCCATCATATTGCTGGTCATTCCGACACAAGCTATATACTCGTTATTAGTAATGGACTATCATTAAACACTTATCTTCTTAAGAAACCTTGGTGTGTGGTGTGATCCTGCTAAGGAACCTGACAAATAGTAACATTGTCCCCCGTCACATGGGTCGGAATATGCGAGGGGGAAGCATGGCTGTTTACCCCGGAGCAAACTAACGCGCGGCCACCGGATCACATGTCCCGCCGATGTCCCGTGGTTCGGGGGGAGGTGCCAATCACACGACAATCCCGCGGCGCAGCAAAGAAGCAGCGCGTCGCGATCACAGCAGCAATGGCTAGGCACCACTGCCGTGGCAAACGAGGTTGTGGTTTTTTAAAAAAAACGAAGTATGTGCATGCGCCGTTGGGTGCTTGTGCGCATTCCGTGGAGACTTGGGGAAAAAACCTTTTTGCGACGGGACATGGGTGGGCGCCGGATGCCACGAACTACCACTGGAAACGCGATCAGACGCCCGCCCTTGCCCCATGGTTTTTATGCCTCGGGTTAGCCATGGGAGCTCTACGCTTCCCAGATGTTGTGGTGTGATCGTGCCTGGAAAATCCGCCTATCTTCCATCTCTGTAGTGTGGCTAATGCTCCGTGAGACCGCAGCCTATATAACTTATTGGGGGGAAACTACAGTAACAGAGCTATACTAATGCAAGTTCCATCATCTCTTATTCATAAAGATTAAAAAAAGAAAAGGGGGGAAAAAGAATGACAAGTAGATAAAAACCAGGACCCAGCCTTGGGAATAAAGCATGTTCTAAAATTGTTCCAAATATCCTGAAGCAAAACTTAGACATAATATTCATGCTCTGGTTTCTACAAAATGCAAGGCAAAAACCAGTCATTCTTCATCCTTGCTCCTTACAGAAAGATGACTGGGTATCTGATTTCTGCTTGAGTAAGCACTGAGATTGCCAAGAAGAAAAACAATAACTTCACTACCACTACCAGCAGCAACAAGATATAATAAAGCAAACTTTTGGATCACCCAAGCTATAGTGTTCCAGAATTATTAGTCATTTCATACAAAATTTATTCTTGTTCATAGATATATATCAGTGACTTCAATAGTCTCAGAAAGTAGTAATTATGCTTAGCATGCCACTGATAACATGTAGCAGCATGTACAGTGGAATGCACAAAGACTGAACACCTTTTAAATATTTTATATATATTATTGGTACCCTTTTGTATTGTTTGTAATTGGGCTGGTGATATACCGAATAAACTGAATACTGATACTAACTGAACACCTATTTTACTGCATGTGGGAAGCATGTAATATGGGATGTGACAATTAGGAACTCTCAGTAAATTCAATGCTTTGTGATACCTTACACCAATTTCTGGAATTATACACAATAGTACCACTACAGGTAAACTGTCCTCTCCCAGATTCTAAATTCTGTCTTAGGGCACTGTTGGCCAACTTTACTGATAGAACATCTACTGGGAGAAAAGCCAGCATGGTGTAGTGGTTAAGAGTGGTGGACTTTAATCTGGAGAACTTGAAGCCTGCAGGGTGATCTTGGGCCAGTCACAGTTCTCTCAGAACTCTCTCAGCCCCATCTATTGCACAAGGTGTCTGCTGTGGGGAGATGGAAAGGCAATTGTAGTCTGGTTTGAGACTCCTTAAGGTAGAGAAAAGCAGGGTATAAAAACCTACTCTTTTTCTTCTTTATTCTTCAGTCTGACACTTTTCACCATTCCTTAGGAAAGCATCATGTCAAAAGCATTAATGGAATTGTCTCTTAAATTCATCTTATCACATTCATGATTGCTCCATTTATTGATCATTAATTATATATTATATCTGCACTTTTGTCTTTTTACAAAACCTGTTAAGCTTCTTTCTGAATGATGAAAAATTAGCTACAAGTTTGCCAGTGGTAATCACTGAATGATTTATAAATTATTATCTGAAACTACAATTTTAGACATTTGTCTTGATCCAGAGTTCCATAGTAAGGCAAATATTGTCAGCATGAAGGCTCTGGGTGCATCAAAACTCTCATTCTGTTAAAAGACTGCAAGACTTGGGTACAAATCTATTGTTTGGGCATCAGGTGCCAAACACATTCAGTTTTAATAAACTATTATAATCATAGCAGAAAGTTACATATTAGAAAATATAAATTTTGTATTATGTATGGTTAAGCATACCAATAAAAGAGGTTCATGAAGTGAATCACCATAATACGAATAAAAAAATAAACATTTTCCTAGTGTTATAGATTAACGTGGTAGGCATAATTATTCTGGGAGCCATAAAATAGACTAAACTTGGTAAGGGCCCTGGACCAGATGGTCTTCTGGGTATTTATCAGGGCTTCTTTTGTAGAAAAAGCCCAGCAGGAACTCATTAGCATATTAGGCCACACCCATGACAGCACAGCTCATTAGCATATTAGGCCACACCCACCTTTTGCTTCTTATTCTATTTACCTTGTTTGTTGTCAAAACCCAGGGCTTTCTTTGGAGCAGGAACTCCTTTGCATGTTAGGCTACACACCCCTAATGTAGCCAATCCTAATGAGTTCCTGCTGTTGGGTGTGGTCTATTATGCTAATGAGTTTCTGCTGGGTGTGGCCAACTTGGGAGCCAACCGGAACTCCATTCCTGTGCATTCCTGTCCAAAAATAGCCCTGTTATTTATTATAAGTGTTTTTAGGATGAACTTTTACAACCCTTATAAAACATGATGAATTGTATTTTACATGGAGCAAGGATGCCAGAGACATGGAAAGAGGTTAATATAACATTAATGCCTAGAGATGGACAACATTTTAAGGGAATTGAATCTTTAATGACCAAATTGAAAGAATTTGGTACAGTAGCAGGTTTTAAGGTTAATAAGCAGAAGACTAAGATGTTAACAAAAAATATAAAAATACAAGATCAAATAAATTTGATAAATAAAACAGGTTCTAGAATTGAAAAGAAGGTAAAATATTTAGGGATCACCTTGCAGCCCTGTAGCCAGGAATTTTTCTGGGAGGGGGTACCAGGGGGTACTAATTAAATTAAAATAAATAAAACCCCACTGAACTCAATGAAACTTGTTTCCAAACATGAGCGGGACATGCATTTGATTCACTATTATTTGCAACACTGAAACTCTGGTTCATCATCCCTTGTTTGCATGTGTCTGTGTTTCTCCAGTGCATGACTGGCAGGTTTAGTATTCTCAATAGGCTTCACTTTCGCTGGCCACAGCATTCTGTTTTCTTTTCACAGCCCCCAGGTAGACCCTTTTCAAAGGCCAGTGATGTCAATTGTGGGCTGGGCTGGCTTGTTCAAGAAGCTCTGTGGCAGCTGGGAAAGGGAAGGGAACCCTGCCCTCTGACCACCCAAGGAAGGAGGTGGCCTCAGGTGGCAGCTCTCTTTAGAGAGCTAGAGCAGGCTACCTGCCTGGTTTATGGGTAGGGGTGTGTGAAGAAGCCCCATGTGTTGTGGCTATACTGGAAAGTGAAGAGCATTGAGGAATGTGGCCACTTTTCTTTCCTACACATCACCTCCCCTGCTGAAGCCAAAGACTCGTGCTCTGGTGAGTCACCAACGAGTCAGGGTTGGTGACTCCAGTGCTTGTGCTTTGCAGCCCTCACCACCCAGCCCACCCTGACACAATGCAGGACCCAGCGATAGGGGGTGCTGCCCTCAGTGCCCCACTGCTGGCTACAGCCCTGTCACCTTGACAAATATGAATTGCATGTTATTTCAAAATGATTATGTTAAAACTTGGGATGAAATTTTAAAAGATATTTTGAGATGGGACAAAATTCAACATTCACTTTTGGGGAGAATATCTGTGATTAAGATGAATATTTTACCTAGAATATTACATTTGTTTCAGAAAACTCCAGTTTTCATAATGGCTGTACCATTTAAACAATGGCAAAAAGATATATCCAGATTTATATGGCAAGAAGGAAAAACCACGTGTTAAATGTAAGATATTACAAGATGCAAAGGAAAGAGGAGGATTAGGTCAACTGTTGAAATTGTATTTTGCTGCTTGTTGTTTAGTGTGGATGAAGGAATGGATCTTGCTAAAAATCAAAAGATTATTAGTGTTAGAAGAACATGACGAGATTTGGATGGCATGGATACTTGTGGTACAATAAAGCTAAGATTAACACAGAATTTAATAATCATTATGTTAGACATGTCATTTTGAGAATATGGAATAAATATAAACCTAAGATTTGTCTGAAAATACCCCTATGGTTATCACCACAAGAAGCTCATTTTAGAAGAGAAATGACATGATTGTATAAGTGGTTAACATATCATGATACATTGGAATTTTTGCAAGGTAAATATACGCAGAAGGATATACCTGTCAATGGTTTTTGTATGGTAATTGATAAATTAATACTCAACAATTTTCTAAAATTGTGGTGTTCATTTACTCTTCTTGCCCTGTTCCAGCCATTTAGAGCCAAATACTCTAGTACTATTATTTAAGAACTCAGTACCAACAGCTCAATATTATTAAGTCCCAAACCTAGAGCTGGCATTAAGTAGGTCCCATCTGTGTACTGTATGAGTGAAAACTGGGAAATGACACTTGTGGACTCTGCCCTAATCTGATTATGGGGATCTGAAGATGACAAAGTTTTGAGATTGTGTCAAAACCAAGTAATGTCCATTTGGGGGCTGACTGAGGCTAGACAAGATTAAAGAAAGATGAAGGCTGTCTGTAGCCAGCATGAAGAACAGAAGAAGTAGAACTCCCCAGGTGCTCAGACACCTGAGCAAGCCTGATGTACAAATTTTAGGCATTCAGAAAGTGTCTTATGACACACTTCCTTGCTGGCCTCATTATAACAGTATCCTTTGACAGACCTGAATTCCTGCTAGACATCTCTCAGATTTAGGAATTGCTGCCAACGAGACCTGAAAGACAGGGAGAAGCTTAGGTTTCATGTCACCCACATCTTCCCAAACTAATAGTGTTAAAATTATGAGTATGCAATCTTACATCCTGAACAAACCATGGGATCATTGAACACACAGAGGAACACAGTCCAGGACATTGAAGAACCATCTGAATGTTTTGTTTTTGTTTCAAGTGCAAACACAGAGGCAACCAAACCCCTTGGATAAAGAGAAAGAAATGAGAATAACATTGACTTAAGACAGTAGTGGGAAGAGCTTACTTAGCATCACAGTGCATTCTGCCAGAACACTTTCGTACATTTGGATTTAAAAACAAATATTTTCATAGCAAGTCCTCAGACAATAACAATGTAATCCTTTGTATTTTCAATTTCCTGAATGTCTACATCAGAAAAATCTCAGTGCTGATATAAGAATAATTCCAATACTACTAATAATAGTTATTACTAAGATATATTGCAAGGACCCCAGGCAATAACGTTTTTTAACATAAGCAATATGTTCCTTTTTCACCATCTGTGGCATCAGCTTTGTCTATAAACAGGAATAAAGTTATGTGACATAACTGTAATTAAGTCCCTTAATGACAATGCAGAAATGCAGCAATAATGAAAGAGCATGCTACTATACCTCATTTGACTGTTGCCATGTAATACTTTGACAAACTTTGAAGAGCACCAAATGTGGCAAAAATTTAGAAACAGCAAATGGAAGATTTGTCTCCACTTAACGTGAAGCTTCCTTCTCGGTGGTCCAGAGTGGAGCAGTCCTTTGGACTCCAAACTCCTGGGTTAGCTCCTCCCTCCTCCGAAGGCAGGGCCGGCAGACTCTTGAGGCACGGAGAGGGAGGGGCTTGTCCCTCAGATTCCCAGTCGAACTCCAAGCCCCAAGCCCCAAACTGTGAAAAATAACTGACAAGAACCGCTCCCAACGGGGAAGCTACTCTGACAATGACAATATACAGGACAACAATATGGCAGTCCCTAAGGAATGGGGAACCAACTCCTAATCCCCTAGAACTCCCCATGTCTGTCACACCCCTATACAGCGAGGAAGCGGACCCCAAAGAACCAAAACGGGCGGGAAGGACTGCTCCACTCTGGACCACCGAGAAGGAAGCTTCACGGTAAGTGGAGACAAATCTTCCATTCTCCGGTGGTCCAGGAGTGGAGCAGTCCTTTGGACTCCAAACTCCTGGGAGGTATCAAAGCAGTGCCCTCCAGGGTGGGTCCGTTCCGCTTCCCCGCTCACAGGGTGTGCTGCAGCACCCTACGGCCAAAGGCCGCCTCTGCAGATGCCAACTTGTCAATCTTGTAGTGTCTAGTAAAGGAATGAACAGACTTCCAAGTTGCCGCTTTACACACTATGTCCAGTGTGGGAAAAGCCCTATAAGCTGCTGAAGTGGCCATACCTCTAAGAGAATGTGCCGTTACTCCCTGAGGGGGTTCTAGCCCCCCAGCCTGGTATGCTAAACAGATACAACCCCGTATCCATCTACTTAAGGAGGAAGGAGAAACTTTCCTTCCCATGGCCTATTTCCTAAAAGAAAACGAACAAAGCATCAGTCACACACATGGACTTGGTTCGCGTTAAGTAAAAACTGAGCGCTCTCCTCACATCCAAACAATGCCACACTCTTCCCCAATAAAACTGTCTTAAATGTGAGTTCCTTAAGAGGGCATGTAGCCATGGGTTCAAATGGCTCCTTACATAATGCCTTAAGAACCAGATTAAGGTTCCAAGTGGGAAACCTATGTGCCACAGGAGGATT
>NW_015162520.1:51099-51247 GCF_001447785.1 Gekko japonicus | reverse complement strand
CAGAGTGCTCTTCTGCTCCTCAGTAATGTCTCTTGCAGGCCTGGTGTTTTAGCCATTGGTCCTGAGACTCCTGACCCATTACTCTAAACTGTTTCCTCATTTCAATTTTTAACCATGAAAGGAATACCCCAGGGTTCTCTACTCCCCC
>NW_015162520.1:50807-51035 GCF_001447785.1 Gekko japonicus | reverse complement strand
TATCCTTGTCAGCCATTTTGAACCCAGACCTGAACGTGAAAATAGGATACAGTCCTCAAAATGGCCTCCTTTCCCTCCAAAACTCCTCATGGTCTAGTTTCACTTTTGCCATGAATAAGCCTCTAGGCAATACAAGCCCTATGGCGCCCTTTTCTCTTACCCCTCGTACTCCACTTAAGAGGAAAAAGGCATTAGCTATCTCCTTCTTATAGTCAAATGCTATAGCCC
>NW_015162520.1:0-50772 GCF_001447785.1 Gekko japonicus | reverse complement strand
CCTCCTGCATTATACATGGGGAGAGAGAGGGAAGGATCAACAAAGGAGAAAAGCGAGGGCACAGCAGACACCTGCAATAACCCAGGAACCATGGGGTTTCTTTTCACTTACCGTGGTTCCTAGGGTAGTCCTCCTGGCCTCCCACGTCGTTCCGAGATGAGGGGCCAGCAAGGAGCGTCCGAACTCAATCGGAGTCAAAGCGCCCCGGTGTGCTCATCCCCGCCGCTCAGCTCCGTTGACCACTCCCTATCGGGAGAGAGCAGAGCTAACTTGCCAGGACTCCTCAGCGCGGCGTTGTGGGACTCGTCTGGTCTGTCGTTCCCCAGGGGTTACCCAGGTCTACGGCCCAACGAAGGAACAAAAGCTCTTCCGCGTTTGGGAATGGAGGGAACAACCGGGATGTCAGCAAACAGGGAAGCTGAAAAGCTACCTGATGCTGTCCTCCTCCACAATATCCGTGCTTCTTCTTATCTTCTCTTCAATTTTCTTTCCAATTCGAGTGCTCTGAGAGAGCACAGTCCACCACAACCTGCTCTGAAGGCAGGGCCGGAGAGACTGGGAATCTGAGGGACAAGCCCCTCCCTCTCCGTGCCTCAAGAGTCTGCCGGCCCTGCCTTCGGAGGAGGGAGGAGCTAACCCAGGAGTTTGGAGTCCAAAGGACTGCTCCACTCCTGGACCACCGGAGAAGCCATTGTTACCATTCCAAGTATTCAATCCTTGGGCAGATTTATATGTTCTTGAAGGGAGATGAGAGCTTTTTTGCACTATTCCTCTGTAAAGAGGAGACATGTGAGTCAAGTTAATAACATGGTTCCTTCCCACACCTAGGGATGTGAAGACCCAAAAAAATATCCAGAAAAATATCCAGAAAAATTTGGGAAAAACCTTTTCCCCCCGTTTTTTTTTCCTGAAGCCTTTTTTTTTCCCGAAAAATTTGAAAAATTGAAAAAAGAAAAAAATTATTATGGAACGTTTTATTTTAACATGATGAATAAAATATTTTAAGACAAGGTGTTCAAATATTTTCCAAATCATTTCTAAAAAACTATGTATGATCTCAGATTGATCTAATTTCTGTTCACTGAGGACAAGCAAGTCCTAGGTTACAAACTGAACTCTCCAATGCAAGAACAAGATGCATTTCTTCCTTTAGGAGGTGCTATTGTCACAAGAAAAGAAAAAGGTTTCAGTTTTGTTTTTGCATGTGGGTGGGTATTCTGTTTGTAATAATTGTTTGGATACACTATTTTTTTTTAATATGCTAGTTGTGATAATTTCATGCCAAGTAAAAATGTCCATAGTCATATTTTATGTTCCTAAAGTAACAGAATGACTTTCAATCTGGAAAAGAAAAAAGAAGTGCTAATGTGGCATTTTTTTCAATTTTTCCAAAAATTTCCGGGTTTTCCCGGAAAAAACAGAAAAAACCCGAGTTTTTTTCCAAGCTTCAAAATTTCCAGAAATTTTAAATTTCTACCCACACCAGACCTACAAAACAGCTTATTTACATGTTACTTTGGTAAGATACAAATAAGGTCTTTGAATACAAGTGCTTTGCTCCCTACTGTCATGTTTCATGGCTGAGGCCAAAAACC
Organism: Gekko japonicus; assembly: GCF_001447785.1. Taxonomy (NCBI): domain Eukaryota; kingdom Metazoa; phylum Chordata; class Lepidosauria; order Squamata; family Gekkonidae; genus Gekko; species Gekko japonicus. The sequence continues at coordinate 49,177 of NW_015162520.1, read as the reverse complement.
CAGTGTCAGCAAGTCACAGAAAATGCCCCTCTGATGTCTGGGTTCAGTGGACAGTCCCAACTATAGTCAGTTCCAAAGCAGGAAGTTTGGGCACCAGTGGCAGGGACCTACGCCGGGGCAAGTTCCAAGAGGCGTAGTCAGGTCCAGTTTGAAGGTCAAAGCACAATGAGTCAGGACACGAGGTGAATCCAAGATGCATAGGCAGGTCCAGAATGAAGATCATAGCACAGGGAGTCAGGATCTAAGGCAAGTCCAGTCCAGAACAAAGATCAAAGCACAAGGAGTCAGGATGCAAGGCTGATCCAGGGAGTTGCAGGGAAAAGCAAGGAGCTGGGAATGAAAGTTGTTGCCAGTAAAGAACTGGCTGTAATCGTTCAGTATTTATGGGACTATAGCAGCCTATTCCTTTCCAGATATTTCCTGTCAAGACGCTGAACTGCAGGCTGTGGAAGGTCAGTAGTTCAGCAGTTCGCGACCCGGGTGCCGCAAGACGGGGTGAGCTCCTGTCTCTAGTTCCAGCTCCTGCCAACCTAGCAGTTCGAAAGCAAGAAATTGCAAGTAGATAAATAGGTACCACTTCGGTGGGAAGGTAACAGCGTTCTGTGCGCCTTGGTGTTTAGTCATGCCGGCCACATGACCACGGAAACGTCTTCGGACAGCGCTGGCTCTTCGGCTTTGAAACGGAGATGAGCACCGCAACCCTACAGTCGGATTCGACTGGCTTTCGAGCAAGGGAACCTTTACCTTTAAAAGGAACCAGCATTTTCCCTAGCTGCCAATACTTACCTCCACATTCTCTTCTGACTCTGTCTCTTTTGCTTTCAGCTCTCTAGCAGCAAAGGTGGGAAGATCTCCTACTCCTCCAAGGTGGGTTGTAATTCATGGATAAAAGTTTGTGCTTGTCAACAGGCCCAGCTGTAAATTTCAGAGGAGGGGCATGCTTATTGACTGCTCTGGTTTTAACCCTTTGAGATAGGGTTGCCAGGTTCTCCTGGCCACTGGCAGGAGTTGGGGGGGGGGGTAGGGTTGACAGCTTCAGGGTGGGAAACACTTGGAGATTTGGGGATGGAGCCTAGGGAGGACAGGGACCTCAGTGGGGTACAATGTCATACAGTCCACCCACCAAACAGGGGAACTGATCTCTGTCATCTGGAGATGAGCTGTTAATTGGATCCCCTGGTCCCACTTGGAGGCTGGCATCCCTACTTCAGGAGCATCCGCATCTGTCAACCACCCAGGCATTTCCTCCGTTAAGGTGTTGTACAAATAGATTCCCAAGCCAAAAAGGAAGCCACAATGAGGAGGAAAGTTCATTGGTTATTTAATTGTAATCAAATAAGTGAAAACAGTTAGGCCAAACCAGCCTATCAAAAATTGACTGCTTTCTGAGCAATATCAGGAAGTACATGAAATTTTATACCCAAAGTGACATAGGTAAAAAGATAACATCCAGAAATCATAATTGGTCACAAAATGACAGAGCATCATCTGAGTAGTCTTTCATTCATTGGTCAGTTACAAGAAAAGGTGTGCCTACATGATATCTTACATGTTTGTTTAACCTAACCTTATTAATAATACCCAAGGATTCTTCATACCCAAACAGAAGGTGTTGTTTTCTGATATGAAACTAAAGCCCTTGTTGACCAAGACAATGCAGAGTTTTTACCCCAAACAACTAAAACCATGCACTCTATACTTCAGGCAAATACATCTACTGATGTACCAGCAATACTGTACCGAAGTCCTGTTAAAAACACCAGACAGATAGATAGCTATTTCATCCAAACAACTTAAAGGGAAAAAAGAATCTTGTTTCTTGTCTGCTAGCATCAGCTAAAAAGACACTCTAACCTACAAAGGTGAGGCCTTGCCACTTAATAGGCTTTTATTAAAACATAAATTCATAAAACCTTAATATGGAAAAATTCATAAAACCAGAAAAATATAAGTATATGAATAATCGGATTTTTTTAAAAAAATAATTATATATTCCCATCCATGCTACAAAGGGGTCAAGGAATTCCTCCCCTGCTTCTGAGTTGTTATTGGCTGGACCTAGCTAACGCACTAGACAGATTGACTGGGCTGAACAGTGAGTCATGACACCTACTTTTACAAGTTGTGAGATGTTCTATGAGCAGTGCTACCTTGGTTTGGTTTCCTTTAGATATGATAGTGCTGTTGACTTTGTAATATTGTCTTTGTTTACAAATATGTAAGTATATCACATCTGCAAAAGGTTAATTCCTGCAGGGAAACAGACCCACAATCAGATTACCAGAGAGAGAGAGAGAGAGAGAGAGAGAGAGAGAGATCCTGAAAACAAAGGAGCTCTAATTTCAGTCATCTCATAGCTCTACATCTTAACCTAAACCCAATTCAAGTTAAATGTATTACTAATCAAAACCAAACTCACTAACGTTAGCTTTTCCTCACACACCTTCTGCACACACATATCTGTCTACCCTCATTCCCCCCTCACTCACTTACTCTAACTGGAAAGGTGTCATTTTCTGCAAGTTCTGACAGGGCTTTGAACGATTAAATACTGACACTTACCTCCTATCAATCAGCTACCACTGACAAACTATCCACAGCCATTATTGATCATGAGCATACTTTTATCATAGGCCCTAATTTCCATCATAGTAAAGGTAAAGGTAAAGGTTCCGTTGCTCGAAAGCCAGTCAAATCCGACTCTAGGGTTGCGGTGCTCATCTCTGTTTCAAAGCCAAAGAGCCAGCGCTGTCCGAAAACGTTTCCGTGGTCATGTGGCCGGCATGACTAAACACCAAGGCACACGGAACGCTGTTACCTTCCCACCGAAGTGGTACCTATTTATCTACTTGCAATTTCTTGCTTTCGGACTGCTAGGTTGGCAGGAGCTGGAACTAGAGACAGGAGCTCACCCCGTCTTGCGGCACCTGGGTCTTGAACTGCTGAACTACTGACCTTTCACAGCCTGCAGTTCAGCATCTTAACCACTTGAGCCACCGCTCATAGGTGTGTTTTAAGTCAAACTATGGTGATACACTGATGCACTATTAATCATACAGCATATCCAGGGCTGTGGCCAGGATTTTTTACTTCAGGGGGCATTTAAGTAAGTCAGGGGGCACTGTGTCAGGAGCAACGGGAGAGTAAAAGTTTTTTAAAAGTGACAAGAGAGAGAGAGAGGGCTGGAGTAGGGAGCAGATGTGCCCTGTGGTGTGCTTCACCTGCAGCCAGCCCAGAGGTACACTGTTAGCAGGCAGGCAGGGCAGGGTGACAGCTTGGCACGGCACAGCCGTGGCACACAAGCAAAATAAAATAAACTGGATGGATGGGGAGTCAGGAGGCATGGGCAGTAAGTTGGGGGGCCTGGCCCCGAGATGCCGCACTGTAGCTACAGGCCTGAGCGTATCCCTACCAGTACTCCAAATGAAATCATGCCAGAGTTAACTAATCTATAGTTTTCGTCTAACTACTTCAGAAGTGCTGCCAAATGCCACATGATCCCTCCAAAAAAATGCCTCTAAATCAATGCTCCCAGTGTATTACAGTGCACCTATAGTAAGTAAAGGTAAAGGTTCCCTTGCTCGAAAGCCAGTCGAGTCTGACTCTAGGGTTGCGGTGCTCATCTTCGTTTCAAAGCCGAAGAGCCAGCGCTGTCCGAAGACGTTTCCGTGGTCATGTGGCCGGCATGACTAAACACCAAGGCGCACGGAACGCTGTTACCTTCCCACCAAAGTGGTACCTATTTATCTACTTGCAAGTTCTTGTTTTCGAACTGCTAGGTTGGCAGGAGCTGGAACTAGAGACAGGAGCTCACCCCATCTTGCGGCACCTGGGTCTCGAACTGCTGAACTACTGACCTTCCACAGCCTGCAGTTCAGCATCTTAACCACTTGAGCCACCACAGCTCCTGCACCTATAGAAAGCAGTGTTAAACTCATTTGATTACAATGCAGGGGTGGGGTACCCTAGACATAAAAGCAACTGGGTATGACAGAGGTGCCCCATCCTTTGAAGTTAATGGAGGAAATTCTTTCAGGCTGGGGAGTACTATATGTCATCATTCATGCATGTGTGGGGAAAGACCCAGTGGAAATAGTATAGAAAGGAAATACAATATATTCAGCTCAGTAACAGGCAGTGTTCTTGTGCTGGTGGACAATACTGAATTCATACTCTCAGTATTGTATTTCATTAAAATAATACAGGCAGTGTATGGGAATTATTAAATGTGAACGTTTAGCACACATTATGAGGTATGTATTTACTTGTTTAAAAGTGTGACTCCTGAAAAGTAATAAACAAAATTCAGTTAAAACTTTCTTGTGCAATGCTTCATTAATCATTTTAATCCACACACAGGATTACAGAACACTGGAAAATCAAGATCAATGATACGCATGAGGATCTAAGTGCAGTAGGCAGGGGAAAGCCTGCCTTGTTACCATTTCTCTGGATGTAATGAAAGCTGTCATGGTCAGAATAAGCATGTCTTGATCTAAGTTAAAGAAAACAACACTGGGTTTTTTAATCATGAAAAGACAGACACTTTATGAAATTCAGGAAGACATGTACAAAAATGTCCAATGAGTTGAAAACAATTTTTAAACAGCAGCTAATTTTAGTTTATTTCTGCAATAGATTGGACCGTTAGAAATATATGGAAGCTAAGGTTTTCATAATATGCATGCAAAAATGATTTAGTAAACAAGAAAGTGGGGAAGGGGGAGCTTTCAAACATAAAAAATCTAATCCAGACATATAATGTTCTAAACTGAGCAGAGATGCACGGATTCAACACATTCTGTATGCAACCACTGTAAACTCAGGCCTTGTTTCTATGTCTGACAATCCTGAATCACCTGATTCACATTTCACAGAAGTTATATGGAAATACTTCCACTGAATACAGCATACTTGGGATAAAGATGTAAGCAAAGAGTATGATTTTTGCTTTGCATGTTGACATATATGCAGGCACAAAGAATAAAGCCAGAAGACCATCTAAAGGGTTTGTAAACAGGTTCAAATACTTCCTATGGTTTTTCAAATTAACAAAATTGAAGAATTTCATTCTGCCTGCCCGCTATTGATGTGGTCAGGGGGGGACAAGGTGTCCAGGAAAAGAGGGATTCTGTTTGAGTTGATAGAACATTGGTCTTAGAATGAGATGACTTTAATATAAATCTTATGTTGTCATTAACTTTTTTTTTGCAATTGCTGCACCATAATCATCATTCTAAGTGTAAAAAGTATGCCATTATTCACCAACTGTGGGGTTGTTTTTGATGGTATAATATACTGTCTTGTGAGCAAAAATCCTACTTTGTGAGCTACTGGCATTAAAGTTGTGAGCAAGCGATTTGGCTACTGTATCAATTAGTTTGCTCTGGAGCCATCCTTCCTGAGCTAAGACAAAAATGTGTGAGCTGGAGGCTAAAAAACTGTAACTCAGTTTAGAGGGAACACTGGGAGAAATGCTTCCTTTCCTTGTTAGTCTCAGTCCCCCTGGGATGAGGGGAGACTGCATGGTATGTCTCTTCTGCCTCACCCATTTTACCTCCTACTTGATTCTCAGAGCCAAGAGTGTTAATTTATTTGTGTTCATTGGACTGCATTTATGGATTCTTGCACTGCCACCTGCCAACTGCAGTTCAATCCAGGAGTTCTGAGCTTGTACCAGCATGATGAATGCTGCTTGACTGATATACACCATCAACTATGTAGGCACAAAAGCTGCACATACACTTTCATATAGCCGATTTTAAAAGATACATGACCTGCCTGTGAGAACCCTGGGACATAGTAAGCCTAGCAATCTAGTAAATGGAGAATATGCATCAATAGCAGTTAATCAGCATGCTACCTATTATTACTTTACAGGTGCAATACTACTCAAAAATGCTGTTTGAATAGTTTATTGGTAAGCCAAGCATACATGTTGCAAGCTACTTTCAGCCCCTTTTTAAAGCAGAAAGGTAGGAAGTAAATATTTTTAAAAATATTTTAAATAAATGCATGACAAGCAAATCATCAAGGTGATTGATCATATAAGGTGCTTAATGTGACAGAAAACTGACCTTTGAATAAGGTAATTTTCAAACACCAGGTTTTTGAACATTACAATCCCTGCAAAAGAAGGATTTCTTACCTGGTAAATTTGGATCTTGAAAATACAAGAGTAAGTAAAACAGTGATTTCTCTAAACCTTCCTTATGAAAAGAATGAAATTCTTTACTTGCATTTCCATCAACATATAAGCAGCTTCAAACAGAGTTCCAGTATAACATACAAAGTTTGAGAACATAGACTATACACCATTGCCTGGTGCTCCAGTACATACAACAGGTTCGGGGGGGGGGGGGTTGGTTGGTTATTATTTAAACTTTCCTCTTTATCTTGTCATTACAATCACACAAAAATCACTCCATTTATAACTACAGATGGTTATTTGGCTGTATTCTTAACCTCTCTTTGAACAAATGTTAGTTGTAACTCGCAGCACTGATGATGGCAACAAACTCATCACCAAATAAAGATCTGTGAATATTCATATTTCTACACAGAGACCAAATATGAAGACAATTTCTATACTAGGATTTGCATCTGAAGATGTAACAAAAGACACTTCACACTGGACCGAGTATGCACCCCCATCCCCTAAAAGATGGTTACTCATATTTAAACATAAGATCAATGCTGTCAAAGTTGAGAACTTCTACCACGTTTACTATGTAAGCTGATTGAGACTGCCATGTGCAATAATATAGCCAGCTCCCACTGTGTGGGATTTTTGAACTGGAGCCAGTGATAGCGATTCTGTTTTAATAAGTCAGAAATCCAATTTTTCCCATTTTGTGCCATTACCTCTTATTTCCCCTCAATCTCAGCTTCTCTCTACCTACTAGCCTACCCATTGGTTCCAGCTTCTCCTCCTGTTCCCCTCACCATATCTTGCCCTCTTCACTGCCACCCCCACAAAATAACCTCCTTACCAGCACCAGCTTCCCCTCCCAGTCTGCTGCCACCATGTGTTCACAAACCACTTTGTCATCCAAACTCTGAGATAATTTTTTGCTATGAACTTTTGGTGAACAGTTTTACTCTCACTTTAGCTCATGTATAAAAGCTACATTTTTTCTGTGAATCCAAGGGTTCCCCTGAGTTTGCTGAAAACTACATCATAGCTGTGGATGTGTTGATTTGTCTATCTGCATGGGAGCCAGCTGTCAGATATATAGATATCCACTGTCTGTAACCATGACCTATTGTCTGAAATGTTTTAATTGAATTGTTTAAGTTTTATTGATGTGAGCAACCTTTATTGGACAGAAAGATACAAAAGCAAGATACAAATATTGTTTAACTGCTTTGTTTTTAAATTGTTTATTTAATTTTGTCAAGCACTACATTTGGCTTCTCCAATGAAAAGTCCCTTATGAGTGTAAGACAAAATACAGATGTTCACAGACTGTTTTGATGATCTTGTAAATCCTTAAGGGAAACCAAAACCTGGAAGTACAGAGGAGCAAAACAATAAAGAGTGTATAGATCTTTTGGTATTTTATACAAAAGCAGACTTGAATCACGCCAAGAAGACTGAAATTTGGTATTAATGGATACATTATCAGCCTGTCAGTCACTGTGGAACTTGAAAACTGTCCTGTCAGCATATATGGCAAAAGGAAGCCGTGCAGACGGGAAATCATCACTTTTATTTTATTGTGATGTGAGATGTATTAGCCGACCTAAAAACAAAACAGAGTAACCACAACCGTATTCCAGAAATCCACAGCATGCTCCAGTCTCAATAAAGCACCCAACAGAGTTCTTTTTTCTCTTCAGCAGGCAGCCAGATGGCTTGTCTGGCTCTCAAGGGGTGACTGACTGGCCCTCTCCCCTAGTTGTGCATTTTAAGGAGCCAGCTGGTAGGCCTAATTCCACTAAAAATTCCCAGTATGGCATGTTTTATGGAGGTGGCAGGATTTCATGTATATGACCGTGCACTCTGGAGCATCCAAGCTCATAAGTATTTTACATTCTTGAAAAGGTGGAAGCAGCTGCTGCTGCAGTGGAATGCTGGAGAGGACCAAAAAAAAAATGAGGGGGGAAAAACACCCTGTTTTGCCTCTCCTCAAAAAAGAAATCTCCTGCCACTGTACTTAAAATTAACCAAGTGCAGAGTAATGCCAGGAAATATCTGAGTGAACTTAAGCATCCAAAGGAAAGATTTTATCTGGTTCAGACTTGAATAGAGTCTGAGAACCCATGGTGGGAGGGAAATTCTAATTTTATCCCAAACTCATTCATCTGTCTGCCTCCTTAACTGGAATGAGCTTTAATGCATGAACTTCTATTTGTGCACTATTTATTTACAGCAACAGATTGCTTCATTGATGGCATGGTGCTTATTATTTTAAAAAGCCTATAAAAGCTCATGGCCACATACCAGCACTCTAGACACAATTGAGTAAGCCAATAAATAAACTGCATCAAATGGAGGCTGACGATATTCCATTCCTTCATCCAATAAAGCAAAAAGGCATTTTCTACCACCCATTTGCCTCTCCCTCCCTTGATACATGTTCCCAGTGTTTCCCAACTGTAAAGGACAACCAGATCAATGCTCCCTCTGAGCTGCAGAGTCTTGTGAACAAAAATTCTACTTTGTGAGCTACTGGCATAAAAGTTGTGAATGAGCCATTTGGCTACTGCATAAATTAGTTTGCTCTGGAGCCCTCCTTCCTGAGCTAAGACAAACATTTGTGAGCTGGAGGCTAAAAAACTGTGAGCTAGCTCACACTAACTCAGCTTAGAGGGAACACTGAACCAGGTGTATCTTGTTTCAGAGGGTAGCCATGGTGCTCTGTAGTGGAACTGCTAGATACCAGTAGCACCTTAGAGACCCACAAGATTTTCAGGGTATGAGCTTTCAAGAATAAAAACTTGCTTCGTCAGGTACAAGTCGGGATTAAAATTTTAGTTGGTGAGGCGTTGGGAAATTGGGAGGGCAGGGGAGAGAGAGGGGAGGGCAAGGAGAACTTTTTGCACTTAGAAACCACCCTGCACCCCACGAGGGGGCGGAACTGCAACTTCCCTGCTTCTCTCCCCCCAGTTGAGGCAGGATTTCTGCTGACTCAAAACAGAAAGACTTTTTTAACTGAGTGAAGCAGGTCCCGTCCCCTTCATGCCAGCTGACTGCAGCAGGAGAAACAGTGGCTCTTCTGCCCAGAGGTGGGTGGGTGGGTGCTGAGGTGGCCGGTGGCACATCCAGTGAGCTCCTGAGAGCAGTGGCGAAGGTAGGCAAAGGCACAAGCAGCAAGGCTGTGAAGAAGAGGCTGGCTTCCCGCTGTCCACTATGCTCCTTCCCTCCACTGGCTGAAGCAAAATGCCAGTCCTGGCCTGCCTGCACAGGAGAAAACCACCTGCTGCCCACTTCAGCCTTGTGGCCAGCAAGGCGAGCTCCTCTGTGGCGCATGCACAGGTAGGGAGGGAGGGTTTCTAGCAGCAGGATTTGTGGGGTGGGGCTGTTGCATGAGGGGGCATGGCCACAAAATGCCCCACTGTAGCTATGGGCCAGTGCAGCTGTAGCAGAGCTTGGCTGTAGACGCTTCTTTGTAACACCCCCTCCCACCTTCTGACTCAGAGATTCCTATTGCAACTTGTATCTAACGAAGGGAGCTTTGACTCTCAAAAACTCAGACCCTGACAATCTTGTGTGTCTGTAAGGTGATACTGGACTCGTACCCAGATGTATATAGGTCAGAAACTCAAAATGCCCAGTGACTTAGAATATGTTTGGTTGTGCAAGCTAAAATCTACATACTTCTGGAACAACCTGTGTTGGCAGAGTGATTAGCACAGGAAATATGCATAACCTGACTGAAGCATAGATAAAGGTTTATTTAAGAATAAATATACTTGATAGTAAAGAGGAGAGACAGAGATAGGGTCCCAACTGTATCACTAGCTGAGAGAGAGGATCAGACTAAGTGTGGAACTTCTGAGAAGGGGGAAATTGCCCTAAGAGTAGCTTTCTGGAGACAGACAAGGAATGGCCCTCAACAGAAGAGAAGGTGCTGACCTCATTATCAGTGTTCCCTCTAAGCGGAGTTAGTGTGAGCTAGCTCACAGTTTTTTAGCCTCCGGCTCACACATTTTTGTCTTAGCTCAGGAAGGATGGCTCCAGAGCAAACTAATTTATGCAGCAGCCAAATTGCATGCTCATAACTTTAATGCCAGTAGCTCACAAAGTAGAATTTTTGCTCACAAGACTCCACAGCTTAGAGGGAGCATTGCTCTTTATCCTACCTAATCATCTTCTAGCTGCCCCCCCCCCCGAGTCTTCTTCTCTTCTTCTTTATACACCATCCCTGGGAAACGAGAGGAACAAATTAATCTTACTTTAATATTAATCTCACATTGGGTATCTGTAATGTATTCAGATGCTGCCCTGAATGCATTAGGAGGTATGTAAATCCTCCCATAGAGAAGCCATTCAAAGCTTCAAGCTTCTACATTAGCCCGGAGTGTTTAAATACCGAGCAGCTGAAATGGACAAGCTGTTCGGGCTATGAGGAGTTGTACCGTGTCAGAAGAAGTCGATTGAAGAGCTGAATAAACTTGAGTTTTGCTGAATCACTCTCTGCCTATTATTGTTAAGCACGGACTTAACAATTGGCGACGAGGATGGGATCCAGGAGCGGGTAGGCAGCCCCGCTGGTCCCGACCCAACGACGGACAACCAAGAGCAGCAGCTCGCCGTGGCAGAGCAGCGACAGGCACCACCAGCACCGGTGGCAGCGATCGCAGCTATGGCCAATAGCCCGAAGTTCGAGGCATTCGAACCAGCGACCGAGGACTGGGACGCCTACCTGCTGAGGTTCGGGTTCCACCTCGAAGCGAACGACATCACCACGGAGGAGAAGAAGCGAGCCACCCTCCTGAGCTCTTGTGGCAAGAGCGTGTTCGATGTCGCCAGGTCTCTGGTGGCACCAGCGGACATCGGAACAGTGCCGTTCAAAGAGCTGACGGAGAAGTTGAAGGCACACTTCTCCCCGCAACCGTCGGAGATCGCTAGCCGGCACGCGTTCTTCAAGAGGAACCAAGCGCCCAACGAGACGGTGTCCGATTTTGTAGCGGCTCTACGTAAAGCGGCCAGACCGTGTAACTTCGCCGACGTAGAGGAGGCCCTGCGAGACAGGCTGGTGTGTGGCATGCGGGACGAGCGGCTTCAGCAGCGCCTGTTCGCAAAGGCGAAATTGACCTGGGCCGACGCCTACAATGAAGCCATCGCAGCGGAGACAGCGGACAAATCGACCCGTGAGGTGCGTCAGCGTCTGGCTGCAACAGAGCTTCGCGTTCACCACCAGGGGTCCGAAGGAGAGCGTGAGGGCGCGGCTGAAGACGTCTGCGCTGTGAAAGGGCCTACGAACCAGTGGACCCAAGTGAGGACTTCGCCCACTCCTCCTTGCACCGGCTGTGGCGGCAAGCACTCCAGAGAAAGCTGCTGGACCAAGGACGTCGACTGCAGAGCATGCGGAAGGCGGGGCCACATCGCTCGTGCTTGCAGAGCGCCAAAAGTTTCAACGCCCTCAAACAAGCCCAGGTAGCAACGTTCCCGAGCCGCACAGCATGAAACCAGCTGCCAGGTCGTACGATCAAGCGCACCTTCGGTCCAACGAATCGGAGGCACAGGCAAGATCAACGTGACGGTCCATCTAGACGGCGTTCCGTGCGGTGTGGAGGTCGACTCGGGATCGTCGGTGACCGTGATTTCGTCCAAGTCGTGGCAGCAGTTGTTCCCCACCAGGAGTCGTCGCCGGCTGAAGCCAGCAGACACACAAGTGTCCGACTTCCAGGGCAAGCGTATACCTCTGGCAGGGAGGGATACGTTTGAAGTTGAGTTTAAGGGGAAGCGGGCGACCCTTTCATTGTTGGTGGCTGAGGGGAACAGAGTGAATTTGCTGGGGCTTGACTGGTTTGAACCGTTGGGAATTGCTATTTCTGGCATTAATAGTGTAACGAAGAATAAATGGGCTGTACTGTATAAGGAATTTACTGATGTGTTTGGGGGTGGCCTGGGAAAATATACGGGACCCCCAGTAGCGTTTGAACTTGATCCTGCCGTGAGGCCAGTTCGCCTCAAGTATAGGAAGGTTCCTATTCCTCTTAAGCCCAGAATTGAAGCAGAGCTGGACAAGCTCATCGAGCAGGGCGTGTTAGAGCCAGTTCCCTTCAGTCGGTGGGAGACCCCCATTGTGACCCCTGTTAAGCCGGACGGGTCAGTACGCATCTGTGCTGACTACAAATGCACCATAAATCGGGCATTGCAGCAGCACTCGTACCCAGTACCGGTAATTAGCCATGTCTTGGCATCGTTGGGGGGGGGGGAAGTTTTTGCGAAGTTCGACTTGGCCCAGGCTTACCAGCAGCTCCCCGTGACCAAGGAAGCTGCTGAGGCACAGACCATTGTAACACACAGGGGGGCGTTCAAAGTAAACAGGCTCCAATTTGGTGTGAACGTGGCCCCAGGGATTTTTCAGGGCCTCATGGAAGGGCTGTTGAGGGGGGTACCAGGGACAGTCCCTTATTTTAATGACGTTCTCATTGCTGGGAGATCCGATGAGGAACTTATGCACAGGGTCAGAGAAGTGCTCAAGCGTTTCCGTAAGGCCGGATTGAAAGTAAAACAATCCAAATGTTTGATAGGGGTGGATAGCGTGGAATTCCTGGGGTTCAGAGTGGACCAAAATGGCGTACACCCCACAGACGAGAAGGTGAGAGCTATCAAAAATGCCCCTTGCCCCATGAATAAAAAAGAGCTGCAAGCCTTCCTCGGGCTGCTCAATTTTTATCACGCCTTTCTCCCCCACAAGGCGTCCGTGGCGGCACCTTTACATGCGCTCCTTCACAAGGACGCAAAATGGCGGTGGGGTGCTGAACAAAAAAAGGCGTTTGAAGGGGTGAAATCATTGTTGTCATCAAATGCAGTGTTGACCCATTACGATGACCAGAAATTGTTGGTCTTGGCCGCAGATGCCTCTCCTTATGGGGTGGGGGCGGTATTGAGTCATGTACTGGAAGACGGACGGGAGGCCCCCGTCGCGTTTTACTCAAGGTCGCTATCTGAAGCTGAGAAGAACTATGCTCAAATAGACAAAGAGGGACTGGCGCTGGTATCAGCAGTTAAAAATTTCACGATTTCTTGTATGGCAGACATTTCCTACTTGTGACGGACCACAAGCCGCTGCTTGGAATCTTTGCCCCGGACCGGCAACTTCCAAATATAATGTCTGCCAGAATGCTCCGTTGGGCCTTGTTTTTGTCGGCCTATGACTATGACCTGGAGCACCGGCCGGGCAAGGCCATCGGACATGCGGACGCATTAAGTCGTTGCCCGCTGCCCGGCCGAGATTTGGACCCTGCGCCAACGGCCTCTGTGTTGGCCATCGAAGAACTGCCGCAAGCACCCATCACCTCCAAGGACATTGCCGCTGCGTCGGCTAAGGACAGTGTAATTGCGAGAGTTCTTAACTGGGTTTGGAGGGGGTGGCCGATGGGTGCTATGGAGCCGGAATTTCGCATGTACAAAGCGCGCCAAAACGAGCTGTCTGTGTCTAAGGGCTGTTTACTGTGGGGAAACCGGGTGGTGGTGCCTCACTGCCTCAGACAAAAAGTGCTGAAATCACTCCATGAGGGCCATCCAGGCATGGTCCACATGAAGGCACTGGCCCGTGGTTATGTGTGGTGGCCCGGGCTTGATGCGGAAATCGAGGATTGGGTCAGAGTGTGTGAGCCCTGTCAGCAGGCTAGGCCTGAGCCGTCAACCGCCACTCCGCAGCGTTGGGAGTCGGCGGGAAAACCTTGGTCGAGGCTCCACCTAGATTTTGCGGGGCCAGTTCAGGGACAAATGTTCCTTATTATTGTTGATGCGTATACGAAATGGTTGGAGGTTGCGCACATGCATTCCACCACTTCCGGGTCTGTCATCAATGTGCTGCGGCGCCTGTTTGCGACCCATGGTATACCCGATGTATTGGTCAGTGATAACGGGACGCAATTTACATCTATGGAGTTTGAAAAATTTCTGGCTGATAACGGAATCAGGCAGATTACATCGGCCCCATTCCACCCGGCTTCGTATGGCCAGGCGGAAAGAATGGTAAGAACCACCAAAGAAGCACTGAGTAAATTGGTTTATGGTGACTGGGGGGTAAAGCTAGCTTCGTTCTTGCTCAGACAGCATGTTACCCCTTGTTCAGCAACTGGCCGCAGTCCGGCCGAAATGCTGATGGGCCGGAGGCTGGCAACCCTATTAGATAGGTTGCACCCGGACCTGAATGACCTTAAACCACCACAGCAGAGTGAACAAACGAAGGTACGCATATATGAGAAAGATGACAAGGTGTATGCGAGAAATTATGCCAGTGGTCACTTGTGGCTCCCAGCCACTATTGTTGAAACTGTTGGGTCCAGAATGTATGTGGTACGACTTGCTGATGGTCGCAAGTGGCGTAGGCACGTAGACCAGTTGAGGCAACGGTGGGCGACTGACCGACCCAACGCGTTGCCAACTGAGTCAATAGACCCCGAGGACCTTCCGAGACCTCCCCTGGAGGCGAGTGCTGACGGGCCTGAGGGCATCAGCACTGTTCCCGAGGCTGGGCAGACCCCTCCTCTCGAACTAAGTGTAACGGATGGAAGTGTTCCTGGCTCTGAGGTCCCAGAGCCAACCGAAGTGCCACTGACGGAATCTAGCCCTGAGCCGAGTCCACCTAGACGGTCTCAGAGAACGAGACGAGCCCCTTCCTACCTGAGCGATTATGATTGTTCGTAGTTGTTTTTGCTTAGGGGGGAGGGATTTGTAATGTATTCAGATGCTGCCCTGAATGCATTAGGAGGTATGTAAATCCTCCCATAGAGAAGCCATGCAAAGCTTCAAGCTTCGGCAGGGATTCGCGCCGAAAAGTATCGTGGCCAATCAGATTTGAATGTATGTAAGCGGGACCGCTTATGATTGGTCGTTCATGCGCACAACCTGATAGGTTGGTTTAATGTACAGTAGGTGTGGCTACATTAGCCCGGAATGTTTAAATACCGAGCAGCTGAAATGGACAAGCTGTTCGGGCTATGAGGAGTTGTACCGTGTCAGAAGAAGTCGATTGAAGAGCTGAATAAACCTGAGTTTTCTGAAATCACTCTCTGACTATTTTGTTAAGTACGGACTTAACAGTATCCAAAGTTTGCAAAATATTTGTGTATTTACTGTTTAAGACATTTATCTTATCTCTCCACTATCTTGATGTTAAGCAAAACAAGGACACAGCAAACAATAACAGTAAAGCAGGATACAGCAGGATGCAGATTAAGGCATATCTTATTAAAAGTAAGGGTAAACAGGATGGATTTAGCCAGGCATCTAAAGTATAACAGAGATGATTTCAGAGAACCTTGTCTGAGGAAGAAATTTCATCACCAGGTGCCATCTGAGAAAATACCCAACCTACTTTATGACTGTTATGGCACCTAGAAAAGGGTCCAAGATGATGAACTAATTGACAAGTGTGTTCATTTGTTAGTAAACAATCTTGTATTACCTGGTCTATGACCTTTTAAGGCTTTAAACCAGTACTTTCAACTGTGCTTAGAAACAAACTTGGAAGCCTGTGAAGAACTTAAAATACAGGGGAAATACAATCTCAGCAAGCTATCACAGTTAACTATCTAGCTGTTATAGTCAGGGCCGAGTGTCATTTCTGAATAATTTAAAGTAGCTGCATGCATTACGGTAGCCCAACCTGGATGTTTCTAAAATGTGAACAACTGACAATAATGCTGAAGGATTTGAATGGTATGGATGGAAGTAACACTTAGAGGAAGCCATGGTGGTATTGGGTAGGGAGAATAATTAGATGTGTGGAAGAATGTTTGTTTAATCCTTGGTCACAGCTGTTCTTTTGTCTAGTATGCTTACTGTTCTCCAAGACATAATCTGACAAAACATTGGCTTATCCTTCCCTCTTTAGATTGATGCCCTGAAAGTACTACAGTAAACAGCTAAATAAACAAACCTGTTAAGCATTAAGACCTTGATTTATGAGCCGCAATGTGGTAACTGAAATTTTAGAAATCTAACCTGGTGTTTGTTCTCAAGATGAAGCAGTAATTATGTCAAGTAAAAGACCAAATAAACACCTCCAGTCCAATTGTCACAGATGTCCCTTTTGGGGAGATGTGATGCTACAGAAGCACAGGCAACCCTTTGGGGCTAGTCATCCAGTTACCCAGACTGGTCAGTTTTTATGCACCAAAAAGGAAAGAATACTATAGAGAATCAACTCTCCTGCTATAAAAATAAACATGGCTCAAAACACTACATCCTTTCTAAAAATTTTGTTTAAAAATGAAACACAATAAAAGTGGCAAGACAAGGAACAAACATGGTTAAGTCAAAACAGTCTTTTTGGCATCCCTTTGGCTTTCTCTCCCTCTCTAAAAAGAATCCATTGTTTTTGTAGACAAAAGGCAGTAAAGTGGATATTCTCAATCAGCAAGCATTTCAGCCTCAGCATTACACAGATAGCTGTTCTTCATGAATGCGGACTTAGATATCGTCATTTTAACCTGGAGATTATCCATTGCTGGCCCAATTCCATGTAAGGCAACATGGGATGGAGGTTTCAACCAGCCTTTTTACATCCATGTATGGGCTGTATCTGAAGTGCTCTGTTCATTTCAAACTGCACTACTTTTTCCCATCACCTTTTTCAAGTGCATTCTATTCTTCTTCTTTTAAACTGGAATACAATGCACTGGGAAAAGGGGGGAGAGGCGCATCTTTCATACAGCACACTCCAGTCATTCAGAAATGTACAGAACAACTGAAAATGGAAGACAAGAGTTTTCCAAAAAGAAACCCAGCTTCTTACTGCGACTCAAAGAAGTGCTGAGAAAATGGGCATGATTTGCAAGAGCAGGCAGGAAGAAGAGCTGAATAGCATGATGCAGCCTTCCTTGTGATGGATTTGGGGGAAAGGGGATGAGCCTATGTCAGAATGGGCATCAGCCTCACTCCTTCTCTTTTTGACCATGGGCAAGGGACAGAGATGGAGGAAGGTAAGAAGCAGGAAAAAATGAGCTACTTGGAAGGATAAGTAGAGGGGTACCCATAGCCCAATATACCCCCAATGTACCCCCTCCACTCTTTTACTGTGCCACCAGTTTCTAAGCTCCTTTGGACCTCCTTCTTGATCTCTGCTTTGTTGCGCAAATCAGCATACACATGAAGGTCCTGTAATGTGCAAAGGTGTCCCTTTGCTAGCATGGAGCAAACACATTTATTTTGGGTAGTTTAAAATATATTTTGGGTCTTAACCCTGTGTATACCAGCATCCTGATCCAGACCAACACTTGAAATAATGACTGTTCAAGCTTCATAAACTAGGGTTGACAACTCTGGGTTGGGAAATTCCTGGAGATTGAGAGTGGAGCCTGGGAGGGTGGGGTTTAAGGTGGGGGAGGAGAACCCAGAAGGGAATAATATCATACAGCCCATCTTCCAAAGTAGCTATTTTCTCCAGGAGAAGTAGAATAAATGTTTTTAATAAATGGATAAGTTATCAGTGTAGTCTGGAGATCAGCTGTAATTCCAGGGGACCTCCAGCCCCCACCTGGAGGTTGGCAACCTTTTCATAAACAGGAAAACCATTTTTATTTAATTAACCAAAAAGAACCCAAATTAAGTTAAGTGATTTGCAGGACAAAAGGGAGGTTTACAGAAAGGAAAAATGCAATGTTCCCAAAACCTTTTCCTAATAAACTGTCTGCCTATAGGGAAATAAGACTGAATGGGGAAAGGGGGACTTAAAAGCCTGATCTT
This sequence comes from Gekko japonicus, assembly GCF_001447785.1. Taxonomy (NCBI): domain Eukaryota; kingdom Metazoa; phylum Chordata; class Lepidosauria; order Squamata; family Gekkonidae; genus Gekko; species Gekko japonicus. The sequence goes on along the minus strand of NW_015162520.1, from coordinate 31,299 downwards.
GGAGAGAAGGGGGAGGAAATTTGTTTTCCACTGCAATAACGCAGTGTCAGGAGCTTAAAACGAACCAGGTGGGGGAAAGCACAGCAAAGCAGATCCATGGATTGAAGAGGCAAGAGGCCAACCATGAATTTGGGGTAACTGGATGAGTCCAATTTGGTTACAAATACTGGGACTAAGATGTAACTCTTTATACCCTTTATACCCTTTTGCCAATGATGAGGACAGAAAGGAGTGTTGGCATTAGAATGCAAGAGTAACAGAAATTCAGTCTTTCTAGAGATGAGCAAGTTCAAAAAGAAATTCAATGTTTGCAGTGTAGAGAGTTTCCCCCTATTGCATTAAAAGACTCTTAGGGAGGTTTGGAAGTTAGAACTATGGTTGGGTATTTGTCAAGACTGAGGAAGGACTGGAGCCTTCCCATTGGGTCCCTGAGGTATAGGGGCCATCAAGTCACAGCCCAAATGCCAAACTCTCTCAAATGACTCATGGACCAATATATGGAAAATAACTCCATTCTGTTCCAAAATCACAGATGTACATTTGCACTCTTTTAAATTAATCTCATGTTGGTATCTTACTCCTCAACAATTAGCTCACTCATCACCCAAACTTAGTCCACTGTGTTGGAAAAAATGTGGTATCCCAGGAGATTACTTACATTGCTGGATAGCATGCCTTCTGGGAATCTATCATAACACACATATCGTCATTTACCAATGTTGAACTAACTCTTACACCAGATGATCTCCTGTTGAATACACAGTCAACTCACATTCCATCAGAGAACAAGTTTCCTTACTGTTATATGCTGCTCAAAATACTATAGCACTGAATTGGAAATCTCCAAACTCTCCTACTCTCACACAATGGCACCAAAAGATATGGAATCTGTACATCATGGCAAAAATTACAGACAATTTAACACGTTTTTCTCAACCTTCTGAGCACCCCACTTTCCCCACAATCTGGCTACCAATACTTATCTCACATCTCAGAGTGAAATTCCACAACTGGTTGTTGACCTGGGTTTAGATATACTTTAGGGAATGGGAAAGAGATTTATGTTCTGAACTGATTTATTATACAAGCTGATCCTTACAGTTGTTACTACTTTGACTGATAATACCCATTTTTGCATAATATTGCTAACAATATGTATTTTACTGTCTGAAATTATAAAGCTGTGTATGTATTGTATGTATTGAAATTTGCTAAAACACCAATAAAACTGTTAATTTAAAAAAAAGTCACAGCCCAAACCTTTGTTTCACCCTGGGAAAGCAATCATCATGATTGTTCTCTCACACACCTTCCCACAGCCTCAGGACACAATTTTCCTATAAGAAACATCCCCAAAAACCAGCTCAGTGTGCTGTGTGTTCTTGGTACCAACCAAATACATCCCCAAATACATCCCAATTTGTGGGCTTCTCTTTCTCTCCTTCTCAAAATGAAACACTGATCATTTCTCTCCAGATCTGCTGCTTCAGCAGACCTTTCCAGGACTCGTAAATATCACCTGATCCCTAAAAACACCATTCCTTGCTTCTCCCTGCCTTTCCAATTAGCTCTTGAATATTGTGTGTTTTGCTGAATGAACCTTTTTCTCATTTTGTTTGTTAATAAAAAAACTTTTAATTTGAACAAATCGCCTGTTTATTCGAGAGGTTTCACAGGGACAATCCCCATAAAAGTTAGTGTTTTGATTCCCTCCAAGTAATCGTAGACTGCCTCCTTGGGTAACATATTATTCTCCTATAGCTGGCACCTCCAGCATGCACAGCATCCACTAGGCTCTGCTGCAGCCCCGTAGCTAGGGAATTATTTGGGAGGGGGCCTCGGGGGGACCACCAGCTAATGAAATGAAAGTACAGTGCAGGTGGTCAGTTGGAGCACTTTCGGGGCAGCCCTGGAGGGAGGGGGCCCAGAAGAAACACTAGGGGGCCAGGCCCCGTGGGCCCCATGTTAGCTACGGGCCAGCTCTGCTGGTTGCTGCACCCATGGCTCCCCCAGCCAACAGACTGCAAGGAGCCAGTTGGGGAGATCTCTTAGGGCTCTGATACATTCAAGATTACATGGCTACCCTCAGACCAAACCAGCCTCCTGATGGCTGACTAGCTTGTTGCCAGGCAGACTATAGCCTCCTCTGTAATGTGCGGTTTTCCCACCTCCCAGGCTGGGACCATCTTGTTCCCTTCATATCGTAGCTGGCTTCCAATGGATCCTACTGATATATATATATATTTACTGTATTCCCCTAGTTGCTGGCAGCTTTCTGTAGTCTGCTCTTCCCCCCCCCCCCCTTTGATGATGATGATGATGATGATGGCGGCATTAGTAGTAACCAGAGCCCTAGCATTCTATAACAATTCTAATTATTCTTTCACCTAAACTGGGGCTATGCACTACAGCTGTTTATGAGTTATGTTTCAGAAGTATGCTGGAGTGCTATCAAAGCAGCTATCTTGGTCTCTGCCAGCTCCCTTGAAGCTTATCTCTCCCCCCCCCCCCCCCCCATTTTTAAAAAGAGGTAGGGAATCGAGGGGCTCAGCAGAGGAAGCCCCCCATCTTACACTGTGGATGTGCACATACATGATTTTTTAAAAATTTCTAAATTTTGCATTTAAAGGCAATGAATAAGCTCTTCATTTGATCTCTTACGGGCCTGAGCAGCTGTTGTTATTCTCCCAGCACAATGAAGAGCTAGCATGTTGCTTTGAATTCAAGTGGTAGTTTCAATGCCTGAGCTTACTTACTCCATTAGGAATGTTACAAAAGGGCCGAGAAGGAGAAATGAAACTGGAAATACTTAATTTCAGCTACAATATTCAAAGACACTGAAATGATCTATTCCTATGCATATTACCTGTGCCCCCAAACCAACAACATTTCATCTCTTTTTAACTACATGTTTTAGATTTTTCCTCCTAAGGAGGGGAGGGGCCTCATCCACCCACCAGAGTCTGCTTTGACATTGTTGTGTGGATTTTTCTTTTGAATTCAGGCAGTGGTTTCAAGGCAGCTCAGACTTTGTTTTGCATTTTTAAGTTGAACCCTGAATGCTTTAAATAGTCATGAGCCAGCCAGCTTACCAATGGAGCTTGTCCAATCTATTTATCCCCCTCCCTCCTCTTCCTGCTAGTTCATCTACTTTTTTCAGCTTTGCCACAGAAGGGTGCAGGGATTTTGCACAGACTTTAAATGAACACTGAATGCTTGCATGGGGATTTTCATTGTAACATTACAATTGCACACCTGAACATGGGAGAACGCTGTCCGAAGACTTGTGGTCATGTGTCCACAATGAGTAAACATTGAAGTGGTACCTATTTATCTACTTGCAATTTCTTGCTGGGGCCAGAGGCGGAAGCTCACTCTGTCACACAGCAGTAGGGTCTCGAACTGCCGAGCTATTACAGACCTTCTGGTCTGCAGCTCAGAGTCTTAACCTCTGAGCCACCATGGCCCCAAGACAGCGAGAGCTAAGCCAACGACAACTCTTATAAATCTTTAAGCAGGGATGACCTATTTAACTAACCTTGTAGGCTTCCCAAGTCCCCTCGGGGAGCAGGGAAGCCCCCACCCCAGAGGCTTGTTCCCCACCACCGGCAGATCGGGCCCCAGGGGGGACCCCACCCCGGCATGCGCATCACCAGGAAGTGACGTTATGACGCCAGGCATGCTGGAAAACTCTATGGTTTTCTCTCGGATGGTCAAGGCCCCGCCCCCAGCGTGCCCAGCGTCATAACGTCACTTCCTGGTGACGTGCGTGCGGCGTGCTCCAGCTGCGGACCGGGAGTCCCCCAGTAAGTGCATTTTTCTACTTGGCAACCCTATAACCTTGCCAATGAGGACCCCTCAATGTCTTGAAAACTGCCAGATCTTTAGGAAACCTCTTTTCTAGGAGTGTTTGGTCATACCCATCACCTAAACTTCATAAGGAGCTAGTCAGAAAGAAGTGAATTTGGGTTGCTTCCTTAGAAATCACAGGGGTGGGATATCCAGCTGACCCTAGTTCAATAATAGTAGTAATAATAATTTATAACAGTAATAAATATTTTCCATACGATGAGCTACTCACCCCAGGAGTGCTGGGGCATGGTACCATTTCCTAGGGCTACCTATGAAAGAGGTTTATGTCTGTAGGTATCGTGTATACATGATTGTTCCTGCAATTGCCCCTTAGTCTAGACAGAAGATTTCAGTACGTCTTCTCTCTCTCCTGGATATAGTTTTTAAAACACTGAGTGTTGCCTCCTAAGTGTTCTGATACTTAAGCTGGCTTAGAAAACCTGTAGTTTTGATATGATGATGATGATGATGATGATGATGATGATGATGATGATGATGATATCTGCAATTTTACATATTGTGAGCCAATCAGGAGGAAGAGAGCTTGGGTTGAGCTAATCATGAGGGACTGAACTTGGCTACTTCCTAAGAGATCTCATGTGTGGAATGTCTGGCTGGAAAAGCCCCTGGCCTTATTTTATAACAATAAAATCAATAACAAAACAACAAAACGATAATAGCAACACTGGAGCCCTTTGAGCACACCAGTCTGAGGGGAAAGATGTCCCAGCCTTGGAAGTGAGTGAAAGAGTAAAAGGGGGAAAGGGTGCCACCATTGCCACTGCATGTTGGAACACCTGCAGAGCTGGGAGGCACGGTGAGTGTCAGAGAGGGTGGGGGATGGTGACCTCCCCTCTCCCCTCCACCTGTACTCATCGAGATCCTCAGAGGTAGGACTGGGGAAGAGAGGAAACAGATCGTAGCCATGCTTGGCTGCTGAAGCTGGGCATTTGGGGGGTGCTGAAAAACTACCTTATTTACTTGCAAGGAAGATGACTTGTCTTCTAAAAGTGCTGTATATACAAAAAGTATCTAATTTGTATGGAAATATAAGTATCCCCCTTTTATGGTAACTTGTGGGGGGGGGACTACTCTTGCATTGGGGCTTTTGTGGATTTCCCAGTAAATCAGTTGCTTTCACTGCTATGTATCAATTACTTTTGTTTGTATTTTGAGTAAAAATAATATTGTTAATTGGGTTTGCCTGTGTCATTTATAGTTTATATCTCCAGTACCTGGCATTACATTTTATGGCACAATTATGTCAGATCTGGCCTTCATAACAAATTAGTTCAACACCTTTCATAGATGGCCATTTATCTAGGCAGATCAGTGTGGCCCAAAGCAGAGGTGTGAAGCAAGAAGAGGACCCATCATGGATTTCTCAGACATTAACTCCTAGGACTTGGTCTTCAGACTTCTCATCATTTTTGTTGCTCTCCTCTGGAAACATTCCAGCTTATCAGCATCCCTCTTAAACTGTGGTGCCCAATACTGAACACAGTACTCCAAGTGAACTCTAACCAGAACAGGGTGATACTATCACTTCATGTGATCTGGACACTATACTTCTGTTGATGCAGCCCAAAATTGCATTTGCCTTTTTAGCTAATGCATCACACTGCTGACTCATGTTCAGCATATGATCTACCTAAGACCTCTAGATATTTTTCACACATGCAGTCTCCCCCATCCTATAATTATGCATTTGATTTTTCCTGCCTAAATGCAGAACTTTACATTTATCTCTGTTGAAATTCAGCTCATTAGTTTTAGACCAGTTTTCCAATGGCTGGTTCACTGGTTTAAAATAGAGCTCTAATTCATCATAATTACAGCTTATGTAATTATAGGATTGATTATTTAGAGCCAATTCTTTATATGTAATCATGTTAGGTACTGGTAGCCTGAGAACTTTCCCTAAGATCACATGACCTTAGTCCCAGAACAAAGACATGTCCTGCACACTCACTTTACTGCCAATGTGTACTAAATTCAGGTTTCTGTTCCTTGGTATGGTGTTCCTTCTTTGAGTTTTTCTCTGTATAACATAGCAAAACTTTATTTTAGAACTTGTGCTTTGAGATTCTGGTCGGCACGGCACAGCAATGGGCAGCGTTCGGCTTGCTCTGAGCTGCCCGATCCTCTGCCGCTCTATTTGGAGCCTCCCGGTCGCCAGGAGGACTTCACCAGACCTCCCAGAGAGAGGTCTGGAGCAGGGGGCTTTCTTTTTTGGCCCCTTTCAGAGTGGCAATGTGGGGGAGTGACCATAATTTGCCCCGAAGCTGGAGTGGCACACAGGATGGAATATGGCCGCCATGTTCCATATAGCCGCAGCCACCCGTTTTTTAACAAACAATTAATGGATTCTAATAATTACAGCAGTATAGGAGAAGAAATCCAAGAAAAAACAACTGTGAGTGCTTATAATCTGTGAGAAAAGAAGAGTGGAAGTGAAATTACCCTGAACTGCATTGCTTGGAGTGGAAAGAAATAGCGGCCAGAAAACATGTTGGAGAAGACGGACTGTGTTTGTAAGTTTATTTTTCAACAGGGGAATTTTGGTGATGTTCTTGGGTGAGGCTACTTCAATTGGCTAATATCAATTGATATTAGAGGGAATCAAAAGAGTCTTTAGATTGGAATTACTATCGATTAATTTTAACTGGATAACTAAAAGGGTGTCCACTGCAGGAGAGGAGGAGGAAATAGATGAAAATGTTTTGGTAGGAGACTTATCGATAGAACATGTTATGAAAATATTGAGGGAAGGAATTCAGAAGGGAATAGAAGATGCTTGTATAAGTTTATTGGGTAAAGCTAATAATTTACAATTTGAACCAGAATATAAGGAGGAGTCAGAACAATCTACTCAGAGCATAAAGGAAAGCTGGGTGTGTGTGCAAAGAAAGGACTATGTTGAGACTTCGCCCCCTTCTTTCCCACCAATCCAAATATTGAGAAAGAAGGCAACAAAGATGAAAAATGTAAGGATGGGATTACCAAAAAAGTGTGTGCAAAATAAACATTTTGAGAGAGAAAAAGGCTGGAAAGAGAGAAGGAAAAGGCGACATCAGTGGAAATTTAAAGGGAACATTACAACAATGGAGCATGATCTGCTGAGAGCTAATGGAAACAGCTTGGAGAGAATTTACCACATATTCAAGGAGCGGAAGCATAGAGACATGTTGCTACAGGGGAAAAGGCTACAGATATATAGAAGGAGAATGAAGATATACGGAAAGGTTAATCTGCTTATTTTTGTGGACGTTTGCCCAATCGGAAGAACATGATTATGGAAAGTTTGTTAAAAGTTATAGTGGTTGGAGAGGTAAGGGTGATAATAGAGGGTGAAAATAATAGAAGGGAGTGTTAAATGCTAAAATAGTAAATAGTAAATAAATTTGGAGATGAAAGTTTAATCGAAATTTATAAACTAGATTTAGGCTAGGGGTTATTATATGGACTATAATTAATCTGAGACTAGTAAAAATAATGAAGGCATGTAGAAACTGTTGAATGTAGAAGATTTATGATCAATAAAAAAATAATACGGTGTATGTCTGAATGAATGTAGAATGTAGAAGATTCTGGAAATGTGTTGGAAAAGGGTTAGTTAAGTTGCACTAATTTTCAATAAGTGGTTGGTGATGAAATAAATGTATAAAAATTAGTAAAAATTGACGTTAGAAATATCATAATAGCAAAATAATTGTATGAAAAAGTACCTCAGAATTAGAGGGGGTGGATGTTAACATTGAAAATCTAAAAAAGTGGAGGAAAAGATAAAATATATAAAAATAAAATAAATTCTTACAATATATGCTTATATTAGAAACAAGTAATTTATAGCTTAGTGGATTAAATGAGATGTATTAGAATGTAGTTGTAGTGAGGAATGGCTAGGCGACTCCCAAATAATGGATGGTTTGAGATGGTTAAAATTTGGCACCAAATCAGATTGTTGATATGGGACTTGATGAATGCCATATGTAGAGATTAGTACTCGGTTAGCGGTTGACTAATGGGATGAATTTGGGAGTATTAGGAAATTTCTTACTTGATTAAGTTGCTGTTAAAAAGTATATTTGGTTGATATGTTAAGTTTTGATGATGATGATGTTATTGTCTATAAGCTATTATGTTACTGTTTATAACTTGAAAACCCAGTAAATATAAATTTAAAAAACAACTTGTGTTTTGTTCGAAAATTTATTCAGACCTATACATCCCATTATAGTTTGGCCTAGACCCTATAAACTGTGAGTCACACATATGGAGCCCACCTACTTCTTCCCCCATCAGCCTCCTGAAGGCCTTTCATAAACTGACACTGAAGGTCACATGACTGTAGTATGGAGGGGGGGAACCACAGCCACTTACCTCAGCCAAAATGTGCCACAGCTGACAGTGCAGCCTCTTGCACCAGCAGAAACTTCACAAGTAGAAGAGCAAAATAAGTCAGACCTACCAACTATTCAATAACAATGCAGACCCCTGCTCACGGCATATTGTCCATGAGACTCCCACAGCCCACAGCTTCAGCTTTTTGGAAGTCTCAAGGGTCTGTAGAAAAAGGGGAGGTGGTAAAAGTCCCTGTCTGCAAGAAAGCACTAATGTTTCATAGTGCCCAGTCCTGTGTCACCTTGCATCTTATATAACACAATTTTATTCTTAATTCTAAATGTTTATTTAGTAATGGCTTTATTCTAGTGTTTGTGTCTTTTTTCATTTGGACTTATCACAGTGCTTTTCTGTGAATGATATACTGCTGCAGATCCAAGAAATCAATAGACTGACGGAGCAGCAGTTTGGAAATGAATGTGGTCATTACCAAAGGGAATCACTGCTACTGCAACATAGATGTTGTGTCAATAGTGTACAGCGATGCTCTTGCATTAATATTTTCAAATCATGTACCACCATTAATAGCCAACCCTGGCCATGATATTGTGTGCCAGCAATTTATAACTATTCAAAGTCACTCAAACTTTGGGGTTAAAAGGAAAGGACTATAGACATTTCTGTTGGCTCCGAGTAAACTGCATTTCCATTAATTTATTAGTGGCTACAACTCTACTCTCACTATGTTTAATACAAGATAGAGTCATTGTACATACCACAATGCAATATAAAAACTGTAAATATTAGCACTGTCTCAAAGGAGGCCATTGCCTTGAACCCAAAGGAGAAGTGTTTTGTGTGTGTGTGTTTTGTGTGTGTGTTGGTGCAGACTAGAGAATCATGCCAGATTCCAAGGCTCCACACCCAGGAACAGAATAAAATCCACTGCCTGCCCTTCGGCACATTCTCAGTTCCTCAATTAAAATAGGCTCAGCTATTTCTCTTCCATAGAAACAGAGGCATTCCACACAGAAAAGGGAAACTGAAATGAGCTTTGGTTTCAGATCGCTGTGAACAGATGTGTAGGGTTTTATCATACCATACAAAGATATTCTGCATTTTTACTGCAGATACCTAAAATGCTGAATAGCTCACTGCATTGGAATTTGAGCTGTATTTATCCATATAACTGTGATAAAGGAGACCGAGACCCAAAATTCTGTTATCACAAATTAGAACTGCCATGCTTCAGTCGGAAAGCCAATAAGTCTAAATCCTGTCCCTTTCATTATGCCAAACAGTAGCAAAAAGTCTCTTGCAATTTAAAGTCACTGAAATTTATTGCCATTGCAATAAAGAAGAATGTATTGCTTCAATGTTTATGCAAAGAATTATATTTTTTTAAGTATTAGGTTTCCAAAAGGAGTCATTATTGGCACTGCTGCTAATTTATAGCAACACATTTGATCTGCAACCACAGACTTCCATAACAAATGAGCAAAAAGAAAAAAGAAAAGAGCAAGCTATTTTGTAGCTTAAATTAGGGGGCAACTGTACAAGGGTTAATAAAAGTCCAGTTCCATCTCTATGCACTACAACAACACTTTGAAAACACTTGATTTATATTAAGCAGCCTGATTTATATTAAGCAGCAGTGTTGCCTGCTTCCTTGGAATTTCTTGTGCTAAGCAAAAGGCTTCAAATGTGGAATATTAAATAGGACAGGAAGCTCTAGAAATAAATACCTTTGCTATTGATAAAGAGGAGTGCCACGAGTGACATAATAAATGTTTACCAAACAGCTACTTCATCCCAACCATATTATGCTGGAAGAATAGCCTATCAAACGCTTTTCAATAAATGGATGAAGCCATTTCCATTTTCCTATTGTCTCTACTTCTCATCACCATAATTAAATGCAATCTGTTAGTGAAACCACACAGTATGGGTATAATCTGCTTTCTTTTTTCATTTTTGGTTTACTGTTTTAATACAAGTGAACATAAAGCCAATTATGCCTGCAACTCATGGTTTTGTGTGGTGTTGGCAGATATTCAGTATGATTGCCTATAACTGGCAAAGTGAGAAACAAGACAAAGGGAAACTATTGCACAGTGAACATTAAAAATCCCTAAAAGCTAAATGGATCCATGTCCTTGAGCACTGAAGTCAAACAAGCCACAGTTAAACTGAATTCTCTTTGATGAGTCCTTTCGGGACAGAGGTATTTGCATTCAGAAAAGCTACTGTAAACTGCTTTGAGCCTATGGGATAGATTGGGATATAAAAATAAAGAAATGTAAAAATATGGTAGAAAGGTAGAAGGTAAAGTTAAGTAGAAGAAGAAGAGGAAAGATTGGATTTATACCCCAGCTTTCACTACCCAAAGGTGTCTCAGAGCGGCTTACAAACTCCTTTTCCTTCCCCTCCCCACAACAGACACCCTGTGAGGTAGGTGGGGCTGAGAGAGCTCTTGACAGAAACTGTTCTTTTTCAAGAACAGCTCTTATCAGAACTACAGCTTGCCCAAGGTCATCCAGCCAGGTGCAAGTGGAGGAGTGGGGAATCAAACACAGTTCTCCCAGATTATAGTCCGCGCACTTAACCACTACACCAAATAGAATCCCCACTTATTAGCATAATAATAACATCTTGGTTGAACAGCAATAGCTATAGAATGATAGAAACTCCCCAATTTATATTATTTTATGTCACATAATTAATAATAAAATACACTAGCTTGGAGGTCCCTACACAATAAGCAATAACTAAAAGAAGAAGAAGATTACTAAAACCAAGAGTGCTAATGTACAGGCTATAGAACACAAAAATAGACAAGGTTACTAGATAACCTCAGAAAAATTTTGCCTCAGTAACTAATACTCCAGTATTATTTCAACACAGTTGGACATTCAGTAGATGATGTTGTTCTTAGAGTCTCTCTGGCTGGATGACAGAGAAGTAGTAGAGCAGTCTCACAAGAACAGGTTTCATGTACAGCTCTGTCATAAATTGAGTAAGATAACCAGCATGTAGGGTTGCCAGGTCCCCCTGGGGGGCAGGGAAACCCCCGCTTGAGAGGCCCATTCCCCACTGGCCTGGATTGGGCAGCCAGGGGGAACCCCACCCCCAAAGTGTGCGACGTGCCCAATGTGAAGACATCACCCAGAGGTGACGTGATCGCAACAGGCATGTTGCGGGGGGACGCTCTATCATTCAAGGAAAATCTCTATGGTTTTCTCTCAAATGATTGTGGGAAGCTCCAGGACTTCCACCACTAAATCGTAATACTTGGCAACCCTACCAGCATGCTATCAGACCAGGATATGGAAGGTAGGGTTGCCAGCCTCCAGGTGGGACCTGGGGATTTCCTGCTTTTACAACTGATCTCCAGCTGACAGAGATCAGCTCCCCTGGAGAAAATGGCTGCTTTGAAACGACTCTATGACATTGCACCATGCTGAGGCTTCTCCCCACCCCCACCCCCAACCTCACCCTCTCCTGGATCCACCCCCAAAGTCTCCAGGTATTTTCCAACCCAGACCTGGCAACCTTAATGGAAGGCCCAACCATCCTGTGAAATTTAATTTTGTGACCTTGGCCCAGTCCTGTCGCATAGTCTAGCCTACCTTAAAGGTAGAAAAGAGTACGAGTCCAGTAGCATCCTAAAGCTTATACCCTACCACAAACTTTGTTAGTCTTTAAGGTGCTACTTGACTCGTATTCCTTTCTACTGCTACATACAGACTAACACGGCTACCCATCTCAATCTACCTTAAAGGGTTGTGAAGATCAAGTAGTGTGGTGTACGGAATCCTGACTGCTTCCCTGACCTCCTCGCAGGGAGGATGGGATAAAATATTAATTTTGTGAATGAGAAATCACTTAATGGTGTGCTATATTCAACTGTTTCAAAAAGCACAATGTTTTTTTTTTCTTGTAAGAGGGAGGAGCCTGGTTCTACCCTCCTGTGATTCAGAAGTGAGACAGAATGGGAAGCGGTATCATCTGAGCTCCTTTTCTCTCTCCAGCCTCTCTCCTTCTGTGCCAGGAGAGAATGACTGGCATCTCATTGGTTGCAGCTCTTGTGTTTCAAATGCAGCCCTGCAGGCTGTGCATCTTGTCCTCCCAGCCAACTAGCTGTGGCGTTGGTGGGTATTTAAAACTAAAAGGGGCAGTGGTGTCAGCTGGTGTTGTGGCCCACCTGCTGTTACCCTGGAAAGGCCCATGCAAAGCCAGCCTGGCCCCACTCCCCCATCCCCCTCTGTGCCACACCAATAATCTGTATGACAGGCAGGTATTTAATGTCCCAGGAGCAGCAGCACCTGCTGGTGTTGCAGCAAGCTCTCCAATCAGCCAGATACTGCAGCATGCCTGAGGCCCCAGAAGACTCAGTGTCCACAGTCCTTTGTCCCTTCCCCCATCATCTGTTTGGATGGCAGGTGGGCCCTCAAAGAGCCAAGGGTCCCTACCCCCATTGGGTTACCAGGTTCCCTCACTGCACTGGCAAAGGGGGTTGGGGGGCATTCCAGGACATCCCCAATGTGATGACATAACAAAGTGACATCGTCACATCGGGGATGTCTCACAGCAATGCTCTGGGTTTTGGCCAAAACCACAGAGTTTTGCCCTCAAACCAGAGCATTGCCATGCAGTGCCCCAACATGATGATGTCACTTTCAGGTGATGTCATCACATCTGGAACGTCACTTTGTAGACATGGTTTCCCCCGCTGGCCAGGCAGAAGCCCCAAAAACTGGGGAATCCCCTGCCAAAGCCTGGGTACTGGCAACTCTATACCCACATAATGCCACCCCCAACCTGGAGCAGCTGCCCCTTTGGGGGTTCATTGCTTGTGCCCCCCATGAACACTTCAGGCTAGAATCGCAAAATCACAGAATCATAGAGTTGGAAGGGACCTCCAGGGTCATCTAGTCCAACCCCCTGCACAAGGCAGGAAATTCACAAATACCTCCCCCTCCACACCCACAGTGACCGCTGTTCCACGCTCAGAAGATGACCAAAAATCTCCAGGATCCCTGGCCAAACTGACCTGGAGAAAAATTGCTTCTTGACCCCAAAGTGGCAATCAGGCTCTTGAATATTTACATCTCAGATGGCCTTCTTCTCTGGCCTTGTGATGTGAGCTAAGGGAGATTTGAGCTTTCATTATTTGGGACAATCCAATAGTTCTGTAATGAAGGGAAAAGGTTTCATAAGGCTCCCTCCTTTATATCTCATCTAACAACTCTGGGCCCCTTTGGATCCCTGCTGCTCTGCTGCCCAGCCCCTGACATCTACCCCCTTCCAAGAACATCAGCGCATGCATTAGTGCCCCCGTCATCTCTGAAAATGACTCAAGTTCTCCCTGATTATGAGGGTTGCCAACCTCCAGGTGTGGCCTGGAGAGCTCCTGGAATTAAAACTGATTTCTAGACAACATATATCAGTTCCACTGGAGAAATTAGCTGCTTTGGAGGGTGGAGCCTGTGGTATTACACCCTGCTGAGGTCCCTTCCCTCCCCAAACACCAAGTTTCCCTGGCTCCACCACACACAAATATCTCTAGAAATTTCCCAGCCCCGAAGCGGCAGCCCTACTGATTCGGGTAGGGGTTTGCAAATCTCTGTGGCACTCATAGAAGGGAACAAACTGACAGCGTAATCCTAAGCAAAAGTACGTCTTCCTAAATCTATTAAACTCAATGAGTTTAGAAGGATATACCTCTGTTTAGAATTGCACAAGTAAATTAGTATAGGGGTAGTTTTACATATACTGACTTCCAGTGCTTTAAATATGGAAAGGCGGCAAAACAGCTGCATGCAGAAAGCAATTGTGCAATAAAAGCATCTGAAAAGATGAAAGCCTAAATGTAAAGTTTTTAAAACAAAGAACTTATTATCCCCTTAGTATACATTTTTTGAAAGATAGTATAGTTTAAAAATTGGAACCTGAAAAAAGCATAACAGTACAAAGCAGATAGTTCAAAGTTAATGGATCAGCAAGATTCCTTTGAGAGAGAACATTTGAACCCATTCAGGAAATCACCCCTGTCTTCCCCACCCACATGCAACTTTCTTAAACTGACTCAGACTACAGAATCATGGGAACCAAAGCTTCATCCAACTTTGTGAGTAAAAAGATGGTGACTGATGGCAACATCCTTGCCTCAGCTGGCTCACAATCAAACAGGACCTCTATAGAAAGGGACACCTTTAGCTAACAATCATGGATCTGTAACAAAATGATGCATTCACAGGAAGGCATCAATCTGTGCTTTATGCCAAGATTGCACAATGTCTGTCTTGAGAGCTTCTTTAACAGGATGGAGAAAAGCTGTGCAATACAGAAAGACACTCTGTATCTCCTTCTCTTTCTCCCCCCCCCCCAAACCCTCCCAAGTTCACCAAAGAGGCTTAGCCTTTTACACAAAGAATTCAGATAAAGCAAAAGTCTAACAAGACCTGAAAAGCGGGCTGCCAAAATGTAGGAAAAGCATATGGAGGATGTGACAAAACAAACAGAAACTGACTGAAAAGCCATTGCAACCCCATAAATGAACTATTGCGAGGGTGGGAGGAGGACAGGATCAGAAGCAAATCGCAAGGCATTTACAAGCTGACAAATTCACTCAAACACCACGAGTTTCAATGTTTCTACCATTCTTTTTAATGCTGGACTTTTTTTACATCATCTCTCCCATTGCTTAAGAGTATTTCCTGATTTGAACAAGTAGTTCATAGATTATTGATTACCCTGTCTATCAAGGTGCAACTGCAAAAGTGGTCCACCTTTGGAACAGAAGCTTCCATTAGGAGAAGAGCACAAGAACAGTTCTCACAAAGACAAATGGAAAATTTATTCCCAAAAAGAACATAAGAACATAAGAGACGCCAATGTTGGATCAGGCCAAAGGCCCATCCAGTCCAACACTCTGTGTCACACAGTGGCCAGAAATACCAGTGCCATCAGGAGGTCCAGCAGTGGGGCCAGGACATTAGAAGCCCTCCCACTGTTGACCCCCCCCAAGCACCAAGAAGACAGAGCATCACTTGCCCCAGAGCCCCTAGCTATACCTTGTGGCTAATAGCCACTGATGGACCTCTGCTCCATATGCTTATCTAATTCCCTTTTGAAGCCGTCCATGCTTGTAGCACCCACCACTTCCTGTGGCAGTGAATTCCATGTGTTAATCACTCTTTGGGTGAAGAAGTACTTCCTTTTATCCGTTCTAACCCGACCGCTCTGCAGTTTCATGGAGTGCCCACGAGTTCTTGTATTGTGAGAAAGGGAGAAAAGTACCTCTTTCTTTACCTGCTCTTTCCCATGCATAATCTTATAAACCTCGATCATGTCACCCCTCAGTCGTCTTTTCTCCAAGCTAAAGAGCCCTAAGCGCTTTAACCTTTCCTCATAGGGAAAGTGTTCCAACCCTTTTATCATTCGAGTTGCCCTTTTCTGCACTTTTTCCAAAGCTATAATATCCTTTTTAAGGTGTGGTGCCCAGAACTGCACACAGTATTCCAAATGAGGTCTCACCATTGATTTATATAGGGGCATTATTATATTGGCTGATCTGTTTTCAATACCCTTCCTAATAATCCCCAGCATAGCATTGGCCTTCTTTATTGCAGTCACACACTGTCTCGACATTTTCAGTGAGTTATCCACTACAACTCCAAGATCTCTCTCTTGCTCAGTCTCTGCCAGTTCAGACCCCATCAATGTGTATTTATATTTAGGATTTTTGGCTCCAATGTGCATCACCTTGCACTTGGCCACATTGAACCCCATTTGCCATGTTGACGCCCACTCGCCCATCCTTGACAGATCCCCTTGGAGTGCCTCACAATCCTCACTGGTTTTCACCACCCTGAACAACTTTGTATCATCCGCAAATTTAGCCACTTCACTGCTTACTCCCATCTCCAAATCATTAATGAACAAGTTAAAAAGCAGTGGACCAAGTACTGATCCCTGCGGTACCCCACTGCTTACCACCCTCCACTGAGAAAATTGCCCACCTACACTCACTCTCTGTTTTCTATGAACTAGCCAGTTTTTGATCCATAAAAGGACTTGTCCTTCTATCCCATGATTTTTGAGCTTACTTAGGAGCCTTTGATGAGGAACTTTATCAAAAGCTTTCTGGAAGTCAAGGTAAATAATATCTATTGGATCCCCCTTGTCCACATGTTTGTTCACCCCCTCAAAGAACACTAACAGGTTAGTGAGACAAGATCTTCCCTTACAGAAACCGTGCTGAGTCTGCCTCAATAGGTTTTGTTCATCTATGTGCCTACTAATTCTTTCCTTAATAATGGTTTCCACCAATTTACCCGGTATCGACGTCAGACTGACTGGCCTGTAATTTCCCGGATCTCCTCTGGAACCCTTTTTAAAGATGGGAGTGACATTAGCTACCTTCCAATCCTCAGGAATGGAGGCAGATTTTAAGGAAAGATTACATATCTTTGTCAGGAGATCTACAAGTTCACATTTGAGTTCTTTCAGAACTCTCGGATGTATGCCATCTGGGCCTGGTGATTTTTCAGTTTTTAAGTTGTCTATCAGTTTTAGGACCTCCTCTCTCATCACCTCAATCTGACTCAGGTCTTCCAACACCCCTCCTGAAATCAGTGGTTCTGGAGTGGGCAAGCACTTCTCATCTTCCACAGTGAAGACGGAGGCAAAAAATGCATTTAGCTTCTCAGCCATTTCCCTATCATCCTTCAATACTCCTTTTACCCCTTGGTCGTCCAAGGGCCCCACTGCCTCCCTGGCTGGTTTCCTGTTTCTAATGTATTTGAAGAAAGTTTTATTGTTGGTTTTTACGTTTTTTGCTATATGCTCCTCATATTCCCTTTTTGCCTGCCTGACCTCAGACTTGCATTTTATTTGCCATAGCCTGTGTTCCGTTTTATCAGCCTCACTGTGACTAGCTTTCCACTGCTTAAAGGAATTCTTTTTACTTTTTACAGCCTCCATTACTCTGTTTGTTAACCATGCAGGCTTTTTCCTATACCTGTTTGTGCCTTTCCTAACCTGCGGAATATATATTTTTTGAGCTTCTAGGATCGTAGTTTTAAATAGATCCCAAGCTTCCCCAATTGTTTTGACCCTTTCTACTTTTCCTTTCAGTTTCCTCCCCACGTGTCCCCTCATATCAGAGAAATTACCCCTTTTAAAGTTAAAAATGGTTGTGTGAGTCTTTTTGGCCAATTCTCTATTTGTACAAATGATGAACTCAACAACATTATGATCACTGTTTCCAAGCGGTGCAATCACTTTTACATCTCTCACCAGGTCTTGAGTGTTACTTAGGACCAAATCAAGGATCGCCTCTCCCCTGGTAGGTTCCGTGACCATCTGCTCCATAGCACAGTCATTTAGAGTGTCTAGAAACTCAATCTCTTTTTCCCGACTAGAACACATATTGACCCAATCAATGTGTGGGTAGTTAAAATCACCTATTATTACACAGTGTTTTTGTCTAGTTGCTATCTTTAAGGCATTCATCATTTTATAATCCTCCTCTATCTTTTGATCTGGTGGGCGATAACAAACTCCCAGTGTTAAGTTTCCAGGGGTCTGCAACCCGCGGCTCCGGAGCCGCATGCGGCTCCTTGGAACGTTTGCCGCGGCTCTGGGAGGTTACTGTGATGTGACACCCATTAAATCCCTGGCTGGTTTCCTGTTTCTAATGTATTTGAAGAAAGTTTTATTGTTGGTTTTTACGTTTTTTGCTATATGCTCCTCATATTCCCTTTTTGCCTGCCTGACCTCAGACTTGCATTTTATTTGCCATAGCCTGTGTTCCGTTTTATCAGCCTCACTGTGACTAGCTTTCCACTGCTTAAAGGAATTCTTTTTACTTTTTACAGCCTCCATTACTCTGTTTGTTAACCATGCAGGCTTTTTCCTATACCTGTTTGTGCCTTTCCTAACCTGCGGAATATATATTTTTTGAGCTTCTAGGATCGTAGTTTTAAATAGATCCCAAGCTTCCCCAATTGTTTTGACCCTTTCTACTTTTCCTTTCAGTTTCCTCCCCACGTGTCCCCTCATATCAGAGAAATTACCCCTTTTAAAGTTAAAAATGGTTGTGTGAGTCTTTTTGGCCAATTCTCTATTTGTACAAATGATGAACTCAACAACATTATGATCACTGTTTCCAAGCGGTGCAATCACTTTTACATCTCTCACCAGGTCTTGAGTGTTACTTAGGACCAAATCAAGGATCGCCTCTCCCCTGGTAGGTTCCGTGACCATCTGCTCCATAGCACAGTCATTTAGAGTGTCTAGAAACTCAATCTCTTTTTCCCGGCTAGAACACATATTGACCCAATCAATGTGTGGGTAGTTAAAATCACCTATTATTACACAGTGTTTTTGTCTAGTTGCTATCTTTAAGGCATTCATCATTTTATAATCCTCCTCTATCTTTTGATCTGGTGGGCGATAACAAACTCCCAGTGTTAAGTTTCCTTTTGGCCCCCCTATTTCAACCCATAGAACTTCCAGAAGCGAATCCAATTCACTTAGCCTCTCAATCTTTCTAGACTTTATACCCTCTCTGACATACAGAGCTACCCCACCTCCAACCCTTCCCCCCCTATCCTTCCGATATAATATATAACCGGGAATCACTGTGTCCCACTGATTTTCCTCATCCCACCAAGTTTCAGAAATACCCACAATGTCTATTTTTCCCTCCGACACCAAGCACTCCAACTCCCCGATTTTACCTCGGACACTTCTAGCATTTGTATAGAAACAGCTGTAATTTCCCTTACAAGTTAAGCCTGCATCCTTCCTCTTGCTATCTCGAGTCGTTGTCCGGCAGTCCATGTCACCAGCCATGGCCTCTGTGGACAATTTCAATCCACCTCCCTGTAGAAAAGCAACCGGTACCCCCTCACCTCTCTCAGATGAGCCAACCCGAACCAGAGACTTTTCATCTCCTGTCGGCTTTCCCCCAATATTCAGTTTAAAAGCTGCTCTGCCACCTTTTTGATTTTAAGTGCCAGCAGCCTGGTTCCTTCTCGGGACAAGTGGAGACCGTCTCGCCTGTACAGCTCCCTCTTGTTCCAAAAAGTATCCCAGTGCCTAACAAACCTGAACCCTTCCCCCCTACACCATCGTCTCATCCACGCATTGAGACTCCTGATCTCTGCCTGTCTCTCCGGCCCTGCGCGTGGAACAGGTAACACTTCTGAGAAGGCTACCTTGGAGGTCCTGGACCTAAGTTTCCTGCCCAGCAGCCTAAATTTCTCCTCCAGGACCTCACGACTGCATTTCCCCACATCGTTGGTGCCGACATGCACCACGACCACTGGCTCCTCCCCAGCACTATCTACCAGCCTATCTAAAACACGCGTAATGTCCGCTACCTTCGCACCAGGCAGGCAAGTCACCATACGGTCAGTACGCGGGTTCGCCACCCAGCTGTCTACCTGCCTAAGGATCGAATCACCCACTACCAAGAGCCCCCCTCCCACCCTGCTCAGGGATGGTTCCTTGGTGCAAAAGGAGAGCCGCTCACCAGCTGGGGAAGAGGTCCCTTCTGAGGGCACATTCCCCTTATCCTCAGCACGGTGCCCTGTTTCCCCTAGACCCTCATGCTCCCTGACAGCAGCGGGGCTGCCAGATCCAGAGTGGGACGTAGCTAACAAGTCCCCGAGAGTCTTTTCTGTGTGCCTAGCTGACTGTCTCTGCTTCTCCAGGTCAGCCACCTTGGCCTCAAGGGAGCACACACGTTCCCTGAGAACCAGGAGCTCCTTGCACCGAGGACACACCCAAGACTTCTGCCCAGTGGGCAGATAGTCATGCATGT
Source organism: Gekko japonicus (assembly GCF_001447785.1). Lineage (NCBI taxonomy): Eukaryota > Metazoa > Chordata > Lepidosauria > Squamata > Gekkonidae > Gekko > Gekko japonicus. The sequence continues at coordinate 11,267 of NW_015162520.1, read as the reverse complement.
GACACTCCGTGCAAAACACTGGATAGCCCCCAACCCCCTGCTGGCATTCTGGCTTCATAATTCTTTTAAAATAAATAAATATAATCCCCCTTTTAAACCCTTGGTATTTATGTGGTTTTTGTTATCAAAGTCAAATTATTTTACGGGAAAGACAAAGAGCCTAGGGCCTTGTCTTTCTGGCTCTTTTTGGGCTCGTGCCTCTGGCAAGGTGCTTCCTTAAATAGAGGCCTCCCCCAGCAGAGGTCAGGCAGCAGCTATTCAAATTCAAATTCACCCAGGCACTCAATCACAGGCAAAACAATGCCCCTTCCACTTCCTCTTAATTACAGGCAATCCCAGTCAAACAATGCCCGTTCCTCTCCCACACTCAATCAGCCAGGACTCTGCAAGAACTCTAAGTGCTTCCACACACTGCTAAACACAGTTTTCCCACAAAATATCCTTAGCTGAATTCTCTCAGCTGAAAGCAAGTAAAAGAAACCCACTCACCTCTCTCACAGCTCTCTCTCCTGCTCCTGCTCAGAGCTCAGCTGGTCTCCTAAGTAATATTTAAAGTAATATTTATTTATTAAGATATTTATATGCCACCTTTCTGGCCAACCACAATGGTTCAAGATGGCAGTCAGGGTGGAGTGGGGATGTTGGGGGGGCACCATTGGGAGACGGCATGATGTCATCTCTGATAACAAATCAAAAACTAACAATTGGAATGAATGTGAATTAGCTGCCGAGTGTCCACCTGGAAAGAATGTTTGCATACTTCATGCAAAAAGCAGATAATATTGGGGCTTTCTGCACCACCTCATGGAAGGTGTTCCATCATATGCCACCCAAAAGGTTTTGTGCTGTGGCCTATCTCACAACTCAAAGTGAATGTATCAAAGAGGATGCCTGTGTGCAGGGTTTTTTTTTTTGAAAGGACAGAGCCCCCTTTTAATAGGAGAATGGCTCTTTCAAAAGGAACCCCATATAACTGCAGAAACACTCAGTTCTTCTCTAGTTGCACTTGCTGAGTGTTGTCCTCATGCTGTCTGGGGGGAATAATTTTGTTGGCTAAAAGGAAAAAAGCATAGCTCCCTTCCCTTCAGACAACTCAAAAAACCATCAGTCCAAATGGATCTTTAACATGTGAGCAGAGTAGGGTTGCCAGGTCCCTACCTGCTGCTGGCAAGGGCGCAGTGCTTTCTTTCTGGGATCTTCACTGTGATTATATCACCCAGAAGTGGCATCATTGCACTAGGCACATTGCCAGGAGGATGCATTAACATTCAGCCAGAAACTCTATGGTACCATGGAGTTTTTAGGCTGAGTGCTAGAGTGTCCCCCCAGCAACGTGCCCGGCGCAATGATGTCACCTCCAGGTGATATCATCACGCCAGGCATATTGGTGCGATCCCAGTACTTTGGGGGTGGGGTTCCCCCGCTGGCCAGATCCAGGCCAGCGGATCAGGAGCCCCTAAAGTGGGCAAACCCTTGCCCCCCCCCAGAGGGGATGGCAAGCCTACAGCAGAGGTACCAGTCTCCTTGAGGTCCTGTTACATTACAAATCAGTTTGCCCCCAGGTGGCTCCAGAGAAGCCAACTTCATGCCTCAAGAATTTTCAGCTGTGATGTTAGCCTTGCCAGGAACCTGTTGCATTGCAGTTCTATCACTGAGTCACCACTCCCTCGAGTTTACAGTGCAAGAAAAACATGAACAGCCTCATCCTAAGGTCTACTCCGAATGGCTTTGGATGGCCCTATGCCAGTGTAATTGGTGAGTACTTGGTGTAAGATGGAGATCTGCAGACACCAGGACACAGCACCACTACACTGGTGTAATTGCAGCTCAGGCACAGAAATAGGCACTGTCAGGGGAGCATGGGGGCAGAAAGCGGCTTAGGCAGCATTCTTCCCAGCCTGTTTCTGATCCCTGGTGCCAGTGCAATGTTATGCCTTTTGAGATTAGGTAGGTGGCAACCTGAGAGAGGGCCTTCTCAGTCAGGGCAGCAAGTTCTGAAACTCTCTCCCCAGGGAGAGTCATCTGCTCCCTTCCATTGTCATCTTCCACCAGTGGGTGAAGACGTTTGACTTCAAAAGGGGGCTGTGGTAACTGGATCTCCAGCCATAATGGCTGGAAATGCATTTTCTATTGTTTCATAGTTAAAATCCATTGGGCTAAATCAGCCTTAATAAGGTCTGAAAAATTTGCATTGCAATCCTAAACAGAGTTAAACCTTTCTGATCCTCCTGTTACCAGGGACTTAAAAGGGTTTGCTCTACTTGGGACTGCACTACTAGTTTCTGGTCTGCTCTTCGCACATCAACAGAGTACTTATTGTTGTAGCGTAAGCATATATATAATTCAATGTTATTCATCATTGCTATATTGGCAGTATACTTTTATTTATTTCTATGGTCCTGGTTTTGTTTTTTAAAATATCCTGAAGCAAACAACTCAGAAAATGATTACATTTAACCATAGATTCCCAATTACTTAACTTTATTTTAAATGCAAAATGTTTTCTATAAATATATTTTGGCCTACATAAATGAAATAGCAAGGACCTGTTTTTCAAAGGGAAAACTTTTCAAACTATTTCAGCAATTCTGGATTGATGTCACTGCAGGAGAATGCAGTAGCACTTATAAGCTATTTAACTAGCTTTATTTAAATAGTAAATCAATTCTGCTTATAATGCTTTAACAAAATAATGTCTAGCTGTTGTAACTGTTCATCAAAGAAAATAAATATAATCATTCATTCAAAAAAATTATTTCAACTTGAAAAGACTTTTACATGCTTCTCTATGGCACTACAGCAGATATGAAGATGGCATGGGGAAAATATTTTGAGCAATGGATAAACTCTGCTGTGCCTATCAAACAGTTATCCAGATCTGGATATCAAAACAAAAATAGCCCGTTTGCTTGTAAAATTCAGTGAAATTTAAGCCATTGTAAATGTATTCATACAGCAAAGCACAAAATGATTACAATCTCAGCCTCCACTTTTTAAGTTCTTCTAAAACTAAGCTGGGTTCAATATTAGCTGAAATCCCAATGAAGTAAAAACATCATTGCTTGTGGACTGTAATTCAAGTACCCCCCACTGAAATTTACCAAACTTGCAAAACATTCCTAGGTACAAAGAACAGGACTTCGGAGCTGTTTTTCTAATCAAACTGTTACAACACAAAGGCCATCCAAGAACTCCCAAAGTACCACCCTGGTACAAAAGCTTTTATTCTTGTGCAAAATTTTCAGATTAATTTAACAGAACTGAAAAATTTGGGTAACTGTTTTGCAGAATGCTGCTGTTTGGCAAGAAAGCGCTAAATGGGCCTTGAGGATAGTTTATTTGTTATTAGTTTCATTTATCTCCTGCTCTCTTCCATCACAGAGCTCATGGCATCACACACAAGGTTTCCAGGAGGACCTCTGTTCAGGCACAGAGCCATCCAAGACTTGCACATTTTCAGCAAGATTGCAGCATTTCATGCATTCAACTGTTGTATGACTACCTGAGACCCAGGTAATCTAGATCTCAGCATTAGTTGCATAATCCAGGTAAGGATCTTGGCCTCAGCATTAAAGGTGCACAACCCAGGGAAGGATCATGGCCTGAGCATTAAAGTTGCATTATGTTGCTTGCACTTGCCAATATCTAAGGACCACTCATGGGGAAAACACTCTCACCAAACAGAATCAAGTAAATAGAATCACACTGCAATATGGAATGAAGCAGAATTCTGTGAGTAAGGGAAAGAACTCGGCAGGGGGAGGAAAAAATGTGAACTATACGAGAGACAGAAAAGTATGAGGTAAAAGGAATAAGAGGAACCAAGATGGAATAAAAGGCAACCAAGATGATGAAAGGGTGACAAAGTGGATGGTAATGAAAAACTTTAACAGAAGAAGCATATGTAATCATGTAAGATATGTAAGTGAAATTTTGTGATAAATAGCTAGCAAAAGCATTGAGAGAAACAGAACACACACTAGGGCTGCCAAATCCCCCCGGGGGCGGATTTCCCCCCGCTTTGGAGGCCTGATTTCCGCCCCCGCGGAATCGGGCCCCGGGAGAAACCCCACCCCCGCGTGCACATCACCCAGATGTGACGTCACACGCTGGGGGCGGGGCCACAGCCATTTGAGGGGGAAACTCTATGTTTTCCCCTCAAATGGCTGTGGCCCCGCCCCCAGCGTGCCCGGCGTCATGACGTCACATCCGGGTGACGTAGATGCGGCGCGCGCACCAGGAGCTGCCCAGGAGTCCCCCGCCAAGGAGGTGAGTGCCATTTGGCAACCCTAACACACACACACACAAACACATTCAAAGGGAAAAAATAGAAGTTCAAGCAAGATTTTGAGTTTAAAAAAAATTATGTCAGGCATGTAAATAGCCAGTTGCCTGGTTGTCTGTGGGCAGCAAGAAAGGCCACCTCCAGGTGAACAGAGAAGGAAGCTGCCATCAACGGAAGATGGATTACATCTTTTCCTTTCTATGCTATCCAAGAACCACAAATAATTAGCCTAAATACATGTGAGCAGGCAGGCTACTAAACCTTTTGACGGCTAAAAAGCTTTTGGATATTCATGTAAGGCAATATTGTGTGAAACCATGGGTACATTTTGGGGAGGTTTACATCAGATTACTACAGCCTCTAGCTGTCACTAATCAGTATTTATAACCAGTACATCACTGTTTCCTCCCCAACAGCCAGTTCCTCTGTGAGTTGCAATGTGTATACAGAGTTCTCCAGCACTGGAAACAGAATGGCCACGTGCACAAGTATGGAAAGTGAACGGGTAATCAACAGGGTAAGGAGAGCATTGGCTGAGTAGCAAAGCAGCACCCAGACCCTCAGCCAATCAGAAGAATACATTCAACAGTGTTTACATGTTCAACAGTAAATAGATATTTATTCATCTGTTCTTTACTTTGTAGCCAAGACTATATGAAAATAAGTTTTTGCATCAAGCTTAGTTCTGTATCCTTTACACATTTTGCATAGGAAACCAATCTGCATAGTTATATTTTCTCAGTTTGTGTGATTTATTTGGCCTCTGGAGCTGACTAGGAACCAGTGGAAATCTTATGTGGCAATCTTTCTGGCCCTGAGATTGCCCTAGGGGTTCCATACAAAACTTTGGTATTATTTTTCATTCATCATGGAAGAATATATCTGAATTTTTAAAGTGGAAGCCAAGAAGGGTGGTGGTGTTTTTTTCCTGCTTTTCCTGGGCTTGCACGGACTCATAAAATATGCACATCTTTATACTCTCACTTTACCTATAATAGTTTAACGTAGCTTACAGTATTTTTTTAAGAACCAGTAGAAGCATATCATCAATAAAAACTATAATAAAAATTACAGAAACCAAGATAGTTATAAAAACAATATGGAGGCATTAATACACTGGCATTGTAAAACCATAAAAGCATCCTAAAAGCCTTGCTTTAAAAGGGGCGTACATTACTCCTTAAAAGATAAAAGGTTTAGCTAATACGGAACAGTTTGAAAAATATGTTCCAGAATGTGAAATTTAAAGGCAGATTAAAAAAAAAAATGCTGTGATTGCTTGATTCCCATTAGAAGACTAGCTTTAAAAAGGTAATATTTAATATTTGTGAAAGAGTTGAATTGTTACTGCGCTCATGAACCCAGCCTTACTGTTTGAAAAACAGGTTAGCATGGTGGCCAAGAGTGCTTTTTATCAGCTGTACTGGTTCACCAACTCTCTTTTCTTAGATTCAGCTGATATGGCCATGCTAATCCATGGTTTTGTGACCTCATGGCTATTGGTGTTGGAAAGTACCATCAAGTCACAGCCAACTTACGGTGACCCTTATGGTTTTCAAGGCAAGAGTGTTCAGAGGTGGTATGCAATTGGCTCCCTCTGTGTAATGACCTTTGACTTCTTTGGTGGTCTCCCATCCAAATGTGAATCAGGGCTGATCCAGCTTAACTTCTGAGATCTGATGAAATTGGGCCAGCCTGAGCCACTGAGGTCAACTGCATGGTTGCATTACTGTAATGTGCTCTACACTGAAATGCCCTTGTCTGAAACTGAAGCTGATTCATAATGAGGCAGGCTGATTACTGCCATAGGCTAGCCAATAGAAACATCTGTCATCCATCTTAAAACAGCTACATTGGCTGCCAGGTTTTTTTTCTTTAGTCCAGTTCAAGTTTATGACCTATAAAGCCCTTCACAGTCTAGGATCCACATATGTAAAGGAAACCTTCTTCTATATGTCCCTATGCACCAGCCTCAGACTGCCACCAACTGGCTGTTCCCCACTCAAGGTAGCCCACCTGGCATCAACCAGACTTCATGCCTTTCCCATTGTAGCTCCCACTTTGTGGAAGGGTGTGTCTCAGGAGGTGAGGAGATGCCATCTTTAGAAACTTTCAGGAGCCACTGTAAGGCCATCTTATTTTGCGAAGTTTTTAATGGAGTATAAACCACAGATATCTTTGTGGGAGGGGTTATTTGGGGTTTGGTTTTGTTGTCTTTAAATTGTGATGGCTATAATTATGGTTTGTAAGACACCCTGAGCCACAAGGAAAAGTCAGGTGTAAATATTTAAATAAATATATGAATAACTCCCTGTATTGAATGATAACTCTCTTGTCGGCATGCATATAAAAATGAAGGAAAATAAAATGCCACCAATGGCATTTCTTCATCAACAATATTATTTGTTCACATATATAGAATTTTGGGGAAAATGATTTGTTTACATTTATGCTGTTAATTACTTTATACTTATCAAAAGAAGTTGTACATCAAATAGATTATAACCAGGAAATGAAAGAGGCAGAAAAACATGCATTGCTTCATCTGCCACACAGCTTGATGCTACCAACATGGAAATAAATCAGTGAGCTAAGGTTTGATCAGTGTTTTCTTGATAACTGTTGGGTTTATAAAGCCCCTGAGGAGCAGAATCTAGTTTTCTTTGCTTGTGCAATTCATTTATTAGTTTCAATTTACACCTGTCAGCATAGATTTGTGGCAAAGAACTTAAACAGACAATCATTTATCAGGCTCCAAGGGCATGCAGTTAAAAACCCAAGAGATAGAAATTTCATCATAATTTGTTAATTTCAGTCATATTGCAAGGAAATTTCTCAGCTAACAACTGTAAATTTGTTTTTTTACCATAATTTTGGTCATTCTTTTGAATAGTAATCAGTTCTATCAGCATACATCTCACAGAGGAAGAGATGAAACATGTTCAATTTTGAATACAGATGTTGAAAACCTGATAATGAATCCTGACAAATGAGCACATTGGATTGACTTGTATATATAACAAGCAGCGGACCTGCAATGATGATGCATGCATCTGCCATTACAATTTATTTATTTATTTATACCCCACTTTTCTCCCCAGCCAGAATTTCGAGCAGCTGAAAATATAGTTCTCCCTTCTTCCATTCTCCCACAACAGCAACTCTGTAAGCTAGGTCATTGTATTTTAAAATGTTAGTATGTTTTAACTTGTAATGGCCAATGGCTTGGCTGAGAGATAGAGGCCTAAGATTACCCCGTGAGTCTCCATGGCTGAAGTGAGTATTTGAACCTGGGTCACCCACTTTGTCCACTACACCACACTGGCTGTTGTGGGGGCATGTTATTTTCCCTCTCTCATGATTTCCTCTTTCCCCTTCCCTGAAAATCCTTATAGCCTCTCCCCTTTTCATGCTTCCTTCTCTCCTTCCTACCATCTAGCCAGTTTACCTTTATCTGCCTTCCCCCATTCAACTTTCCCTCTTTTCCTCCTTCTATAAATCTTTCTGTGGGAAAACTGCATGTTCTACCCACTAAGCTAGGACAGGCCCAGTTGTATAGTTTTGAGCAGTTGCCTGGGTGAGGCAAAGCACCCCTGGCCTTCCCTCAAGAGTAAATGTGAACAATAACGGGCCTGGTCCATCCTGCAGGTGTTACTAATTGGTATCTTGACCTACATAGCTCTTATCATCTTTAAGGCCAGAAACAGAAGTGGGGAGAGACAGAAGCTTCTCATGAGAACCTGCCGTCTATGTGATGGGAGGGGGAAAACCGGGGGTGATGAGGTAATCTTCTAGAGGCTTTTCCCAAAAACATATCCTGATTGGATGTCATCCTCATCTGATGTTGCTGGGCCCAAAACTATGATAGAGGTAAGCAGGGCTATTTTTGGACAGGAACACACAGGAACGGAGTTCCGGCTGGCTCCTGGGTTGGCCACGCCCAGCAGGAACTCATTAGCATAATAGGCCACACCTAACAGCAGAAACTCATTAGGATTGGCTACATTAGGGGTGTGTGGACTAACATGCAAAGAAGTTCCTGCTACAAAAAAAAGCCCAGAGTTTTGACAACAAAGTAAACAGAATAAGAAGCAAAAGGCGGGTGTGGCTGGATGACCACACTTCTGGTAACATGGGTGTGTGTGGTCAATGAGCTGTGCTATCAGGGGTGTGGCCTAATATGCTAATGAGTTTCTGCTGTTGGGTGTGGCCTATTATGCTAATGAGTTCCTGCTGGGCTTTTTCTACAAAAAAAAGCCCTGGAGGTAAGGCCCTGAAGAAGAGAGACTAGCTTGGATTTTGACAGATTAAAGGCCTGAACTATGGCCTGCTTGAATTGCATTTCTAGCTACTTAGAGAATGCCTGAGCTTTGGCCTTTGGCTTTGGACTTTAAGGTTTGTACCATCTAATGCAAAAAAAAACAAAACCCAAAAAGTTATTAGGTAGCTGAGCTAGTTTTCTTGCTACATGATTCTAGAGTAGTGTGTTAGCTATAGAATAAATGTTTATATTGACAGAAATGAAATAAACTTTATAAATCCATTTTAAAAATTGAACAATGGAGTGGTTATTTATGTACAACTACCCTAGGGACCCATGGGATTCAGCTTTAGATTCCTTGACAGCCTGCCAGGTGCTTGAGGCCCCAAGAGTGCAAGCCTAAGAGTTTGGTACACATTCTTTTAGGATTGGTGAAACATCTGTGGAAGTCTGGTTGGGTTTGCCTGCTAAAATGATTCAGCAAGTAGGGAGGTCGGGACCAGGGCTGCGATCACATGCTCCTTTAGATCCAACATAGGTGTGAATGTCTGATGGATCTAAAGATAGCGATCAGACAGCAACATCTGAAAAGCATCCCATAGTCATCGGCAACCCGTGATGCTCCGCTATGGAAGCGGAGTTAAATGACACCGGGGAAAGTCCAGTATTATCCGGATAAGGCAGGGCATGGGTGGACTTTCCCCTGTCTGATCCAATCCATTCCAAATACCTTTGTTGGCATAAACCCTGTCTGATCACTCAAGCACACTCTCATGCTATTGGGATGGTCTGATCAGGCCATCCCGACTCTGTGCCATGTTACCCCCCTTTATTCCCCCCTTCAAAGGGATGTGTGATCACGCAACTGCGTGTCAAATTCCTCTGGAGGAAATCCCTCACTTCCCCTCTGCTTCAACTGGTGCATGTGAATGCAGCCCTAGTGCCTTTAGAATTTATATTCAACTAGGAAAAAAACCCATTGTGGAAATAAATACAACGGCCTCTAGAAAGAGGCTCTGGGCGGGTGCCCCGGCCTTGGACACTCAGTGTCAATTTGCTGTGGCGACCTCAGCAGGGTATAATGACACTGAGTCCACCATTTTCTCCAGAGGAACTGATCACTGCTACCTGAAGAACAGTTGTAATTTTGAGTGATCTCCAGCCCTCACCTGGAGATTGGCAACGATGGTTCCCCAGAAGGGAATTGTTGGTTTGGAGGGTGGAGTCTATGGCTTTGTACCTGTCCAAGGTCCCACACCTCCTGAAACTTCACCCTCTCCAGGCTCCATCCCTCACATCTCCAGGAATTTCCCACCTGGAGTTGGCAACCATATCTCCTTTCCAGCCAATCATCAACATACCTTTATTTCCCCTCACTCTTCAGCTTTCCACCCCACACACACCTGCAGCCTCTCCCATGCTCTGAAGCCCTGACTGCTACGTCACATTGGCTGTCATACGGGGGCCACCTCAGCAGCATATAAGGATACAGAGCCCACCATTTTCTCCAGGGGAACTGATCTCTGCCATATGGAAAGCAGTTGTAATTCTGAGTGATCTCCAGCCCTCACCTGGAGATTGGACACATCTTACCTCAGAACAGCAAACTGTTTAGAACATTAGAGGCAAAAGCCAATCAAATCGCATATGCAAACAACTTCTGTGTTCCAAGGCAAAGGCCAATGAGGCTGCATATGCAAATAACCTCTGTGTTCTGACTGGCTATGGGGGGAAAAGGAACAGCAAACTGTTTAGAATGTTGGAGGCGAGACTCAAGCAATGCAGCCAGTGGATAGGGACAGATTCTGAGTGACACACCAGGGCGCCAACCAATTCCGGAGCATGTAGAATGTTCTAGAGAAGTGCCACCACTATTCGGCTTTTATATATAAGGGAGATGAGACACCACTTTTCTTTTGCAGGTGTGAACATAGCCCAATATCCAGTCAAAAAATCATCATGCTAGAGCATGCCATCATTTTCCATTTGAAGATGAGACCCATTGGCATCAGCAGTGGGACCCAGCTGGGTCTGAATCCTATCGCAAGCATCCACTGGTATGGAAAGAAAGGAATGTTGTGTAATCATCTGCTGCCTTCTCTTCACCAAGTCTTGAGGGAAGGCAGGTGCCCTGAAATGATTGTCATTTATTTAGATGAGAACATTCTGGTCCAAATCAAAGGTTGGGACCTCACATTTCAGGCATGGAGATATCTGGAAAAGGTGAAGGAATTGTGCCTCAGTACTATCCTGGGCTGGACCGAACTACAGCAGAGGCCTGGAGGGCAGCCTTGAAGCTGGGTAAGATTGAACTGGCTAGGTACAAGGTCCATAGGACCTTGAAGAGATAAGGGACGGCTAGTGGGGGAGCTTAAATTCCCCATTTGTCCATCAGACATAATATGACACACCTGTATAGGGCTGGCGGTGTTCAGTTTTCTCTTGAGGACTGTGATATCTACCTGGCTGATCTTCATTAAGGCCTGCAAAATGTTTTAGTCATTAGTTGGCAAGGAGTGTTAAGCTTGGGCTAATCACCTTGTTTGGCTGGAATACAGTGGGTTATTATTTATAGGGTGGGAGTAATTTTTCATAGCTTCAGTTCCTGGTCATTCCATATTGAGCATGCAAAGGGGAAACTCAAAAAGACTATACTCAATATCCTTAGATTCTATAGAACAAGGGGAAGCTATTTGGTGTAACGATATGAGCTTATGTTTG
>NW_015162519.1:532888-553812 GCF_001447785.1 Gekko japonicus | reverse complement strand
GCAGCATGCAGTCTGGACACTGCCATGAAGTCCCGACAATGAGTCAAAGTGAAAGTGGCATGCAATGCAGAGGGGGATTTCTGTTCCAGCGTGGGTTTGGTAAGGCAACTGAGCAAATGCTAGATGCAGACTGGTGATGCAGCAGGAGCGGGAAGTGGGGATGTCCCACTCTGAAAAGTGTTTGGATGGTTGGACACAGGCCAGTCTTGAGTCATGTTTGCCTTTGTTTCCAAGGTATACTTTTGACAAGTTGGCCATAAATCTTGTAATATTTTGGTGTTGGGACCTGAGGCCCAAAGTAGGGCTGCCAAATTCCAGGTGGAGTCTGGAGTTCTCCTGGAATTACAACTGATCTCCAGACTTCAGAGATTGGTTCCCCTGGAGGAAATGGCAGCTGTGGAAGGTGTACTCTGTGGCATCACATCCCTACTGGGCTTCTCCCCCAGACAGTGCCTCCAAATCCCCAGGGATTTGCCAAGCTGGAGTTGGCAACCCTTGGCCAAAGGCTGATCACAATACATACGCAAATGCACACAGTCGATCATGTTCTTATCACGCTCTTCTTGGGAGCTCAGGGCAGTACCTGTGTTTCTCCCTCATTTTACCATGAAAACAACCCGGTCAGGTAGTTTAGGCTACTGAGGTTACCCAGTGAACTTTCACTGCAGAGAAGGGAATTCGAACTGGGGGTCTCTTAGGTTTGCTCCAATGCAAAATTGCTCTAGCAGTGGAAAGATGCAAAATTGCTCTAGCAGTGGAAAGATGCAAAATTGCTCTAGCAGTGGAAAGATGGAGAACAACAACCCACCAAGTTCCTAAGTTAACAGCGGATGGCTTCTTCTCCATAGCAGCCTAGTCCCTCTCTTTCCTGCCTAGCACTTTGCATGGTATTGCTTCATTGGTAGGGGCAGTCTTCCTCTGTGCGGTTGCCCCAGGACAAATACTGCCACCTTGCTTCACCAGAGTAAAGGGGAGTGTGGTAATCGTTTCAGTTCCCTGTGTGTGGGAAAGGAACCTTGGAACCAAGGTGAAAGTAATAAGATATTTCTGCAGAAATGAGAAGGCACATTTCCAGATGTGTTTGCATCTTTATCATTCTTCCATAACTTTTAAAGCCACATTGTGGATTTTGGGACCTCCTTAAAGGGGTTGGCCAAACAAAGGGACCCTGTTAAATATTTCTGTGGCATTTTCTCTCTCATTTCAAAGCCATTTAGCTTCCTTACAGCATTTCCTTTCTATTTCTGCAGTCCTGAAGAGAAACTGTGGTTACCCTGTAGCAGATGGAAAGGGGCCCCTTTGTTGCCATAAGCAGCACACTTCCTGCAGGCGCAACAGAAAAGTTCCTGATGGAGCAGACCTGCCACGTATTCTGCCACTCCTCCCTCCGACAAGTTTCTGTCTCTCAGCTTTCTTCCTCAATATTCACTCTAAGAATTTTCTTCTCATGTGGACCACTACACACACAATTGTTACATGTGCACCTATGATGTTTTAGGTTTTAAATCTGTTTCTAAGTTAAACAGATGCTGACAAGCACACATATGGGCAAAATAAAGCAAGTGTCCAGTGGCGCTTTAGAGCTCCCTTTGTCCGATGTGCTGAAGTGTATGTCAGTAGGAATGATGCACTTCTGTTCACAACAGAAGGGTGATGGGGCAGGAAGAGGTGTTACAAAAGAGATGCTGGTTTGAACGAAAATCCAGTCTAAATAATCAGTTCTAGGGAACTGATCTGGCATGTGCTTTTCATTGCAAAGACACTGAACGTAAAAAATTGGAGAAGAATCCAGAGATTGAGCTACATGATGTGGAATGTGGTACAACAGCAGAATTGGCCAGTGTGCACATAGTTGCATTTGCTCCAGAAAGATCAGGCGAGATTGTAGGCACAACTTGTGATCAGATCATCCTTTTGAGCCTTGGACTGTTGGTTTTAAATGTACATAAGTGCAACCTTGGACACTGTCTAGACAGGCCTAATCATAAAGTGGGCAAAGCCAGTGGTCTGTGTCCAACCATGCTTCATTCCACCAACAGAACAGCATTTCCACTTTGTGGAATGGGGGCCTGTGGTTTCCACCAGTTCCTCCTAGAGACTCCCAGTTTCCCCCCTGATAATCTGCCGATTCCCAGGAACAAACATTCAGGGGCCTCAGTGAGGCCCCATCTACATCTAGCATTTGCTCCGCTGTTTTACCAAACCCACACTGGAGCAGGAAAAGATGCAACTCCAAACCACATTCAAATACCCCGGGCCAATGATGCGGGCATCTTGGGTGAGAATGGGACGTTTTAGGGGACGGCCATCTTGCTTTTAGGAATCTTAACTTTGGAGTGGTTTAGAGGAGCACCAAAACTGTTTATTAATTGTGATGTAATTTTAATATTTTGTATTATTCTATTGTTTTATGTGGTGATATGCCTTGTAAGCCGCCCTGAGCCTCCGGGGAGGGCGGGATAGAAATGTAAAAAATAAAATAAATAAATAAATAAATAAATGCCATTCTGATTGCAGAGTCACCCCTGAATGGCCATAAAATGGCCATAAATCTATGCAGACGGCCACCATAGAACTGAGAGATCAAACAAAGTGAAAGCAGCATGCAGTCTGGACACCGTCATGAAGTCCGACAGTCAGTCAAAGAGAAAGTGGCATGCAATAATAATAATAATAATAATAATACTAATCTTTCAATTTATTAATCGCTCAATCCTGCAGAGCTTGCTGGCTCTGAGCGATTTACAGTTACTCAAATACACACGGGACTAACAGTGATTCAAGGGGTAAGGGAGGACAACATATAATCTTTAAATCGCACATGTTTGCAGCCGATGGGGAGTTTGTTCAGCTGTAAGGTTAGGCGTGTTCCAACGGTGTGTTCCCCTCGGCGTGGCTTGATGTGTCGTCCGCTTTCTCTGGACTGCAGAGGGGGATTTCTGTTCCAGCGTGGGTTTGGTAAGGCAACTGAGCAAATGCTAGATGCAGACTGGTGATGCAGCAGGAGCGGGAAGTGGGGATGTCCCACTCTGAAAAGTGTTTGGATGGCTGGACACAGGCCAGTCTTGAGTCATGTTTGCCTTTGTTTCCAAGGTATACTTTTGACAAGTTGGCCATAAATCTTGTAATATTTTGGTGTTGGGACCTGAGGCCCAAAGTAGGGCTGCCAAATTCCAGGTGGAGTCTGGAGTTCTCCTGGAATTGCAACTGATCTCCAGACTTCAGAGATCAGTTTCCCTGGAGGAAATGGCAGCCGTGGGAGGCGTACTCTGTGGCCTCACATCCCTACTGGGCTTCTTCCCCAGCCAGTGCCGGCAACCCTTGGCCAAAGGCTGATCACAATACATACGCAAATGCACACAGTCGATCATGTTCTTATCACGCTCTTCTTGGGAGCTCAGGGCAGTACCTGTGTTTCTCCCTCATTTTACCATGAAAACAACCCGGTCAGGTAGTTTAGGCTACTGAGGTTACCCAGTGAACTTTCACTGCAGAGAAGGGAATTCGAACTGGGGGTCTCTTAGGTTTGCTCCAATGCAAAATTGCTCCAGCAGTGGAAAGATGGAGAAGTTACAACAAGCCACCAAGTTCCTAAGTTAACAGCTGATGGCTTCTTCTCCGTAGCAGCCTAGTTCCTCTCTTTCCTGCCTAGCACTTTGCATGGTATTGCTTCACTGGTAGGGGCAGTCTTCCTCTGTGCGGTTGCCCCAGGACAAAGACTGCCACCTTGCTTCCCCAGAGTAAAGGGGAGTGTGGTAACAGTTTCAGTTCCCTGTGTGTGGGAAAGGAAACTTGGAACCAAGGTGAAAGTAATAAGATATTTCTGCAGAAATGAGAAGGCACATTTCCAGATGTGTTTGCATCTTTATCTTTCTTCCATAACTTTTAAAGCCACATTGTTGATTTTTGAGACCTCCTTAAAGGGGTTGGCCAAACAAAGGGACCCTGTTAAATATTTCTGTGGCCTTCTCTCTCTCATTTCAAAGCCATTTAGCTTCCTTACAGCATTTCCTTTCTATTTCTGCAGTCCTGAAGAGAAACTGTGGTTACCCTGTAGCAGATGGAAAGGGGCCCCTTTGTTGCCATAAGCAGCACATTTCCTGCAGGCGCAACAGAAAAGTTCCTGATGGAGCAGACCTGCCACGTATTCTGCCACTCCTCCCTCCGACAGGCTTCTGTCTCTCAGCTTTCTTCCTCAATATTCACTCTAAGAATTTTCTTCTCATGTGGACCACTACACACACAATTGTTACATGTGCACCTATGATGTTTTACGTTTAAATCTGTTTCTAAGTTAAACAGATGCTGACAAGCACACATATGGGCAAAATAAAGCAAGTGTCCAGTGGCGCTTTAGAGCTCCCTTTGTCCGATGTGCTGAAGTGTATGTCAGTAGGAATGATGCACTTCTGTTCACAACAGAAGGGTGATGGGGCAGGAAGAGGTGTTTGAACGAGACCCTGGTTTGAACGAAGATCCAGTCTAAACAATCAGTTCTAGGGAACTGATCTGGCATGTACACTTGCCAGGAAGCTGTGTGACTCTTTTTAAACTTAAAAATTACCATAGAGTTCCCACTGAATTCTAGAGTGGCATGACATCACTTCCAGGTTCACCTTGCCCTCCTCATGCACCATGGTCCTGATCCAAATTGAGTTGGTGCAAGCCTGGGATTAAGTTCCCAGCACAGAACTTGTAATGCATCTTTTATCACAAAATGTCAGGGACATTGTTTGGTTCTTCCTTGTTTTAAAGGATAGAGATAGTTTATCGCATCCTGCACTTTGTGTTTGGTTGTCACTGTGTTTGTGAAGTTCAGTCAAGTCTTTTCATCCTGCTGCCTCTTTGTTTCACTAGCCTGGCTATCAAGAGCAATTTTACATAGTTACAATGACTGTGCTGCTGGAGCCTCTGCTGATGGTCCCCCCCCCTTTTTTCCCCTTTTTTAATGTCTCTCCAAATGCTGCCAACAAACAAGAAACAATGTATTTTTTGAGCCTTTTGGATATGGGTGGTATTGTGCTTTGAGAAGACATTAACATTTATTAATTTTAAAAAAATGTCAGGGACCTAGCAGGCTGCAAGGGAAGGGGAGAGATCCACTTCATTCGTGGCTCATTGGAACAAATCCATCATAACCAATCCAGATGTTTAAAGAATAACGGCACTTGTCCGTGTTAGTTGATACTTGCATGCAGGGCTCTTTTTGTAGAAAAAGCCCAGTGGGAACTCATTAGCATAATAGGCCACACCCAACAGCAGAAACTCATTAGTATAATAGGCCACACACCCCAACAGCACAGTTCATTAGCATATTAGACCACACCCCCATGTCTTCCCTTGACTTGCCCAGTTGCCCCACGGCTGCGGGATACCTGGCAAGCTGGCCCTTAAATGTCTCCCCGATCCTTCCAGGGCCCCCCCGGCCTGCCTGCTTCGGAGTCATGGGTGTGTGTGTGTGTTGCTCTCCAGGCCTTCTCTCTGTAGCCACGAGCACAGACGTTTTAGCTGTAGTGGGCGTGGCCAACTCTGAAGCCGTTCCTGTGCGTTCCTGCCCAAAAATAGCCCTGCTTGCATGTCTTCCTTATGCAGGTGCCTTGCTATCTTGTGTCGAGATCAGAGAGTGGGGGGGGGGAACTGGAGATAATGCCAGGGATATGGAACCTTTCCCCACCCCCACTTATTGTAGTGCTAGTGCTGGACAACCCAACAGGACACCTTGGGACCATGTTTCCCAGCCCTAGCAAAGACCAACATTTTGGATGGGTCAGAAAGAAAGATTACTGACCTACAACCAGGGCTATTTTTGGGCAGGAACGCACAGGAACGGAGTTCCGGCTGGCTCCTGAGTTGGCCACGCCCAGCAGGAACTCATTAGCATAACAGGACACCCAAGAGCAGAAACTCATTAGGATTGGCTACATTAGGGGTGTGTGGCCTAACATGCAAAGGAGTTCCTGCTACAAAAAAGCCCTGGGTTTGGACAACAAACAAGGTAAACAGAATAAGAAGCAAAAGGTGGGTGTGGCTGGATGACCACACTTCTGGTAACATGGGGGTGTGGCCTAATATGCCAATGAGCTGTGCTGTCAGGGGTGTGGCCTAATACGCTAATGAGTTTCTGCTGTTGGGTGTGGCCTATTATGCTAATGAGTTCCTGCTGGGCTTTTTCTACAAAAAAAGCCCTGCCTACAACCACCCATTACTGCCCAGATGCTGCCTGCCCAGTAACTGAGGGAGCAAAGAGGAAAGGGGGCTAATGAAAAAAAAATCAATAAAGATCCATTTTAAATGAATGAACCAAAGGGTGTGTGTGTGTGGAATGTGTATACACTTAATTGATGGCACTGTGTAGCTGACGTTTAGAGATCAATGTCTTGCAAGTCTACAGAACGATGGCCCGTTACTAGGAGTTTATTTGGTGTGATTCTATGCTATCTTTTGAAGTTTCTGGTCCCTGGAGGCAGTTTACAGAACATCATATTACGCTGCATAAAATCAATACGAAACACAGAATGAAATGCACAAGGAAAAAAGGTCACAGCATCATCGCTACATCAGACCTTTCAAGCACCAGCAATGTAATCCAAAGTCCCTGTAGAAAAGAAGGTAGTTTAATCAATTGTAGGATCTGAAAAATCAAGGTGAAGGTTGCAACCCCCCCCATCCCTGCTGCATCCCCCACCAACACCCCATGCTTTAGAGGTGCCCTGATATGACCAATGTACCAACAATGTTGAAATCTTCCCAATTCCCCCCTCCCCCATCCTCCTGCCCTTTGGCCGCAACAGGTTGGAATATTAACAGAAGGCAACCTTTGTGCTGATGGCAGTGGAGATTTTTCTCCTTTTTCTTTTCCCTTCCAAGCCAAGAGGGAAGATTAAATGCTCCCACTGTTGACAAGACACCCCTGTGTCCTGTTGGTTCTCTGCCAGAGACTGAATAAGGCAAACATCTTTATTTGGTTAAGAAGCCACTGACGTCTCTTGGGATGATGCCACGAACGTTTCTGCAGAGTGATACCGCTTTTTCTAGATTTGAAAAACTCGTTTTCTGAGAACTATGTAAGGGGAATATTTTAAAATAAAGAAACAGATAACTATGGTTATTGAGTTTTTAAAAAACAATAAAAATAGGATTTGGGAGATGTACTGTTCTCACTGGTGCAGAAGATTGCGCTGGTATTGTGTCTGGCCCTTTCACCCACAAGCAGGGGGCCACACAGATGGGCCGTGGTACAAGACAAAGACATGTGAGTCACGTTCCTACTGTACCCTCCAGTAATCAGCTGCTAATACTTTTATATCCTGGATGGAGTTCTGTTATTTTTGGATGTGTTGATTTGGGCTTTGGTTTCATCGTGCAGCCAAGGTGCGCACCCTTGCACCGTCTATTACTTACGAGACTTCAAGTGCTGAGCGGTTCTCAACTTTCAGCTGGTGCCTTTAGCCTCTCCCTTTAACACTGAGTACTGAGTACTACTGAGACGCTACTGAGATAGCTGGCCACCAAAGCTGGATGGTTATTCCCATCTTGGTTGAATGATGTAGCACCGTGTTATAGGATGGTTTTTGGGGTTAAATATTGTATTTTATTGTATGTTTTATTGTATTTTAGATTCCGGCTTTGCCGCCTGTGAACCGCCCTGAGCCTTTGGAAGGGCGGTATAGAAATCCAACAAACAAACAAATAAATAATATTTTAATCTGCAAGGCATTATGTGATGTTGTTTTGGCTCCACACAATGAAAAGCTTCCATGGCTTGTTTGATTAATCCTTAATTAAAAAAATAATAATTCAAGGGACAAGACATAATGGCCTATGCCCAGCTGGCAGCCTTATGTAGGTTTTGAGGAACTACACATGAAACTCTCTTATACTGAGTCAGGCGGCCATTATGGATCTATCAAGGTCAGCACTGCCTACTCTGCTTGGCAAATTCTCCAGGATTTCAGGTGGAGGTCTTTCATGTCATCTACCTGATCCTTTTAGCTGAGGGGAACTGAATCTGAGACTTTCTCTATGCCAAAAGCCAAAAAAGGAGCTGTATCTCTGAGCCATGGCCTCACCCTATTAAGACATGTTGCTCAACCGGCACATGTAGTCTCTTAAGTAACGTGCAGATTTCCTTTTTGGATAATGAAGCATGGCAGTGCCAGCCAAAAGCATATCTTATGTGAATGTAGCAGACTTCTTGGATGCAAATGTATCTGGTGCCTTAAAAAAAAATAGAGACACTATAAGCCACACCCACCAACTAAGTAGGGTTGCCAACCTCCAGACGGCACCTGGATATCTCCTGCTATTACGATTTGACATCCACACTCAAGATCAGGTCTCCCCTGAAGAAAATGGCTTCTTTGGAGGGTGGGCTCTCTGGCATTATACCCGGCTGAGGTCCCTCCCTTCCTCAAGCCCCGCCCTCTCCAGGCTCCACCCCAAAATCTCTAGGTATTTCCCAACCCAGAGCTAGCAACCCTACTAGTAAGGACATCAATTGCTTCACAGACTTGCCCCCACCTCCATTCAAAACTGAATATGGCCCCAGTTAATTATATCCCTTCTGCTTCCCTGGGTCCCTCCTAAAAAAGAATCTCCGTTTTCCCTCACTGGTCAACCAGGCCAGCTCTTGTCACTCTGCCTCCAGTCTTTACGTCGCCTTGTTCTGGAAAGTTTCCCCGTCTTCTGGAAAAAAGCAAGACAGCAAAGATGCTGAAATGTTTTTCAGTGGTGACTTGCCTATCAGCAGCATGTTGCTGTAGCATCAAAGTGTTCAGCCATCATCTGTAGGGGTTCACAGCTGGTGAATCCTGGAATTATTGTTGTATCCGGAAATCCTTCACATGTGGACAATTTATTTGATATTGCACTTATGCAAAATGATTTTTAATGTCTCTCTCCCCCCCCCATTGTCAAAACAGCGGGTTTGGCACACTAATGCATACTGTGTAAGGAGCAACAACTGGTCAGTTTCATCTGAAATAAACTAGGGAAGCCAGCCTCCAGGTGGGATCTGAGGATCCCCCAGAATTACAGCTCATCTCCAGAAAACAGGGATCAGTTCCCCTGGGGAAAATGGATTCTTTGGAGGGTGGACTCTATGGCATACTACCCAACAGAGGTCCCTGTCCTCCCCAGGCTACATCCCCAAAGCTCCAGGAGTTTCCCAACCTAGATCAGGCAACCCTACCTACCCCTCATCCCCCACCACTGGCCAGGAGGGACCTGGCAACCTTATTTGTCAGGCTTGCAGGGATACATACTGACTCATGCTTATCGAGATGTTAGGTCTACTGCATTTAGTTGTGTTTAGTCTCGGTTGTGTGCATTGGAGCGTGGCTGTAATTTCCATGCAAACAAGCTCTTCTCACTATCATAGCAAAACTCAACAAAGTGAATCTGCTCTAAAATGAGTATATTATTTGTACTGAGGGTGTTTGAAAGCAGAGGGGCTTTGTTTGGACCATGAGGCTGGGAACTGAAATCTGTTTTGCCATGTTGACTTAAAAATAGTTGTGCATCAGCCTTTACCCAGATTCTTAAACGGCCCCTCTGGACTGCTCCTGGCCCATGGTACTTTACTTTCAGAGCATGGGGTTTAATCCCGGATTCCCTGACATACTGAAGCTAATACCACTCTGTGTGGCTGAGGTACACAACCTGCCTCCTCCTTTCAGTATTAGGAAACTACTTTTCCACCAACATTTATTTTAATTATGCTATTAAAAGCCACGTGGACTACAACAGAGCAAGGATACACTCAATACAGGGTTGCAAAAAGCTTCGCCATAGAGAAGGTAATATTGCAATCAGAATCTGAAAGTAGCCAACTAATCTTAGATTTTATGTCGTACTAGACTCTGGACTTAGAGAAAATAAAGGCAAAAGAAACTTCTTCCTAGCTTAAGCTCTCAATGGGCAGTCAAATACAACATGTGCTATGGTCTCAGTTTTTCCCACAGGACATGAGCAAATTCTTTTGGAATAGGGAATCCTTGAATAATGTCCAATTAACACTGCTGATGGTAAAACGTCCATTCAGGTCATCATAGAGGCCCGTTGTAACTTGGAGACCATCAATGTGTATAAACCTATTCCTTACAAGGATCAGAAAACAAGTCACATAGCGACATGCAGGGGTCATTTCGTAGAAAAAGAGCTAGGGGGACTCATTAGCATAACTCATTAGCATATGCCACACCCCCTGACGTGTCCTCCCCACAGCAGGCAGCGACCTCCAGCGGGCACCAGCAGGGAGCTCCAGGCCCCGCCCTCCCGCACCTCACCCGGGGGGATGGCGTCCCCCCGCGTCCCCCCCCCAAATGACCCCTGGCGACATGAGGAGTAAATAACTTCCTCATCACAATTGTGTTCCCACCCAGTTCTCCATCAAGCTTATTTAGCATTCTTACTAATTTATATAAATTATAAAAAGTAGAAACCAGGTGGTAAAACAATCTCGCCCAATCTGAAGAAAACCCTTCATCCTCCTGCCAAAATCAATCATTCAGTTACTAACTATTCAATTCCTCCCCACTCAAACATCATGCTGAGCAGATGTAGCAACTGAACACACGTTCAGTGTTAGCCTTATGTACATAATGAGATAACGCCCCAAGGAGTGTAAATACCAGTGGTATAAAACACTGTCTCCTGTAACTCTTATACTCCTGGTCCAGAAACTAATGGGGAACTTATAGGTTAAAATAAATACTAAATAGTTAGGTAAAATAGTAAAAAAACAAAACACTCTGCAGAGCGCAGACAAAACACAACCCAGGAAATCCCTTCCATTTCCCCTCCCTTCCACGTCTAGATAAAAAACTAGTTAAAATAAGAGATTAAGAAGATAAGCTGCCCCAAACGTCGAGATAATAAAATAAAGAAAAAGCTTTGTGAGCAGAGTGTAGCAGTATCTTGCTCTCTCCAAGCCGGAACCGGAACCTACCGAATGCTGGCCCCGTGGTGTTCCTGCCCAGCCAGGGCCACGCTGAAAGCCTTCTCCAAAGTAAATAGCTCAGAGCACTAGTCTGAGCTCCTTCTGCACAGTGCAGCTACACCATATGAAGGAAAGAAAACAGAACAGGAACCAGTACAGTAGCAGGAGGGCTTTCCTTATTTGGGGTAGCCTCTAGATCCCTGAGATACTTTGCCAGAAAGACAATATTCAGGGCTGTAGCATTACAAATATCCAAGCATGATCTGTAGCCCAGCACATCTTAAACTCAGCTCATGAAAGCTTAGGCCACAATCAATTTGTTAGTATTTACGGTGCCTCTTTTACTGTTTTGGCTGCAGCAGGCTAGCACTTCTGTCTTAAATGTGGTTGCTGGCAAATAACACAAGAATCTAATTTGCTCTCTGAGACAGGATCAGGAACTGCAGAGGACGGCAAAGACGCTGTTGTAATTCAGGGTACTCAAAAAGAGCAGGTATGGCAGATTGAGATCCCAGGAATTAGTTGAAAGGCCAGAGGAACAACACTTCGCAAACATTGAGAAAGCTGGGTGAACAAGGGGGGTTGTTAGCTGAGGAGGAAAGATCTGATAGGAATAAACACCCTGATCTGTGGCTGCCGAGAACTTTGCTGAGCCTGCAATTAAGGGTGCCGTGCTTGTTACTTTGACCCAGTGTTTAAATGGACGATCTGTTTGCTCTTTGAGGGCCTGATCCTGGTAGTCTGAAGATCTACTGTACTAGCGGGAGATCTCAAGGCACCACCTGGAGGTTGGCACCCCAACAATGAATCCTTTAGTGTTTTATTTGGCCTCTATTATTGTTATAGTCCGTTGTTTTATTATTGGAATGATGATTGTCACATGGTTAAGAATTGGACTGAACTTATTAAAGTTTGTATTTTTTTTTTTAATTTGTTTTCAGCCATCATGACCCACCAGTATCCGGCCCTCTCTTCGGAGCAGAAAAAGGCCCTCTCTGACATAGCGCAGAGGATAGTGGCCACAGGCAAAGGAATCCTGGCTGCAGATGAATCTGTGGGTGAGTGTCGCTGGATCTCTGTCAACACCCTCCTGTCCTCTTTCAAGCATCTTTGATCTCAGTACATGAACTAAATTAAATAAAGCCTATATTCCAGATACCACGATTCAAGAAGAAGTCGTGCCATTCAGAGGCAGGCTGAGGTCCATGTTCAGGTCTATTTATAGGAATACTAGAATTCAAAATTAAAGCTCCATATGCAGCTCCGCGGCATAACAGGTGTTGTGCTGGATCAGACCAGTGGTCCACTTAATCCAGCATCCTGTTTCACACAGTAGCCACCCTGAGCTATCATGGATGGCCAAAAAGGGGGGGACCCAGCAGAGCATAGAGGCTGAGGCTTTCCCTAAGATTGCCTCCAAGCAGTGGTATTCAGAGGTGTACTGCCTTTCAGTGTAGAGGTTCCCCTTAGTGGCCATGGCTAAGTATGCGCTGATGGACTTATCCGCCTCCCTGAGTCTGCCTAACTCCTTTTAAGCAACTTATGGTAGTGGCCACTGCTCTATCCATTTACAATGAATGCCACAGTTTAATTCTTTGTTAAGTAGAGAAGTACTTCCTTTTGTCTACCCTGAATCTAACATGCCGTATAGTATCATGTGGTATAGACCTTCCTGGGTGTACTACAGGCTGCATGGAGAGTACATTTGAATGCCCCTTTATATTAGTCATCCTCTACACATAGGAAAGTATCAGGTTTACAGCAGGCTAGCCTAGTTCTAGCTTTCTTTGAGCAGGGAGTATTTTTGTGTGAGGAGGAATTCAAAATGCATGCGATTGCTTACCCCAAGTGGTATAGTCCAGGAATGGCTTTACTATATAATGTGCCTGAATTTATAGTTTTAGTTTTTGGAATTGCACAAGGGATTGAGAGAACATTATGGGCAGGAAACAGTAATTCCAGTACACTTGTTCAGTTTTTTAAGGTCACCCAAAGCATTGGAGGAGGGGAAGACGTTTGCTCTGAGCCTGGAGAACTTATGCCTGGACCCTTTTATGGCACTGAAATTCATTTAGGTGACTCATGAAAGAGACATTCTTAGGTTACTGTCTTTACCACCAGTTTGGTGTAGTGGTTAGGACTGGTGGACTCTGGGAGAACTGGGTTTGATTCCCCACTTCTCCACATGCAGCTGCTGGTGTGACCTTGGGTCAGTCACAAATTCTCTCAGAGCTCTCTCAGCCCCACCTACCTCACAGGGTGTCTGTTGTGGGGAGAGGAAGGGAAGGAGATTGTAAGCTGCTCTGAGACTCCTTCGGGTAGTGAAGGGTGAGGTATAAATCCAATCTCCTCCTCCTCCTCCTCCTCCTCCTCAAGCCATTATATAGAATAAGAGATGGTTGTGAGAATGTGCTGTATGTGCTGACTTCCAATTGCCAAAGCAATGCGCTGAGGCAATCATATGACAACCTATATCGCTCACAAAAATCTCTATACACTGGCTTTCAAACTGTGAGTGCCACCACTATTGGCCAGCATGCTAAAAGACAGATATTGTCTGCTTTCATATGGGTTAACAGTAGCTGTAACTTGACACATGCAGCTGTGACTTTGAGATCACTGTGAAAACAGGCCCTGACTCCAGGAAAAACATTATAGGGCTCTTCCAATGCCTATGCTGGCTTTATGCAGTCCTTTGTAGATCATGGGTAAAAGGTCCACAGTACGTATTGTGTTGCATGAACACCTTTTCTAACTCCTTTTTCTGCCGCTACAGAGGTAATTCTAGGGTTGTGAAGGTGGCAGTCCTAAGCACAGTTTTATATTCCCTCCCAAATTCAATGAGAACTATTGTTAGCCACGATACCAGGTCTCTGTCTGAGTTGTGATGGGGAAATTAGCTCAGAGACCGTATGCTTAATAGGCGCAGAAGCTAGGGATCACACTCCAACTATACCAGAGTCGGAACCAGTGTTCCCTCTAAGCTGAGTTAGTGTGAGCTAGCTCACAGTTTTTTAGCCTCCAGCTCACACATTTTTGTCTTAGCTCAGGAAGGATGGCTCCAGAGCAGACTAATTTATGCAGCAGCCAAATTACCTGCTCACAACTTTAATGCCAGTAGCTCACAAAGTAGAATTTTTGCTCACAAGACTCCACAGCTTAGAGGGAACATTGGTTGGAACCCTCTCAGAGCTGCACAGATGACAGGAGATCTCTTTTGTGAAATTTATTAAGAAAATAACCCTAATACACTCGGCTAATCAATGGAATATCAACCCCCCCCCACAGAAAGCTAGGAAATAAAGAGATGAAGTGATCTTAAAGAGATCAGTGACAAAAGAGGGCGAAGCATTGAGAGGGGGGGGTAATAGCTACCTTCCTGAAGAGAGGCATCAACGGTGAGGAGAAGCAGACTGCTTGGCTGGCAAGCACGCCTGATGGAGGCCCAAAAGAATGGGGGATCCAGCCAGTACACATCCTAGGAGACCGAATGAAAGATGGCCGGGTTTGGAGTCCTGATACGGGAAAATAGTGGGCACAATGGGGAAATGGTCCATGATGGACAGGGATGGCTGGTAATGGCTCTACAAGGGTTTTGGACAAAAGCATTCCATGGTTGGGGAAGGAAAGCCTCTGTTAGTAAAGCATTGGGCAGAGTCTTGGCTCCATTATTGGCTGGGCGTTCGAGAAAACAATAGCAATAGGCTGTGGCCAGGGTGGTCCACGTATCGATGTGCAAAGTCCAGAAGTGTGATTATGGGACATAGAAATGGAATGCAGGCCTGTTGACACCCTCGGGGTGACGAGATTAAGACCTTGTCTTTTCCAATGACAGATACATGCCTTCTTGAGGCTGCATCTGAAGCGATAGCTGATTGTGTCAGTGAGACGGTCCTGAGCACATGGCTGGGCTGACTGGCATTGCACAAAGAGAAGGCTGTATCTGCCTTATGCCAGCTTTGGCCCTAACCTAGCCTGGGTACCATCTTTACATGGCCAGTGGGGGCTTGGGCTAACAATTAAAAGTTACACCCAACTAATTAGGCTTCTTCATCACAATCCTTTAGCCATGGTTAAATGAGTTACCATGCCTCTCTTCTCCTGCTGAGTTCAGTTGAGCTTTTTGCAAATGAAGTTACTATGAAGTGGAGGCAAACTGAGGAGCTATCGATTACTTTCCCCTGCTCTTCACAGGTACTATGGGTAACAGGCTGCAGCGGATCAAAGTAGAAAACACTGAAGAGAATCGCCGTGCCTTCCGTGAGATCCTATTTTCTTCAGACTCCTCCATCAACCAGCAAATTGGGGGAGTTATTTTCTTCCATGAGACCCTCTATCAGAAGGACAGTACTGGAAAGCCCTTCCCAGCCGTCATCAAGGATAAGGGCATAGTGGTTGGAATCAAGGTAAATGTCTTCATGGTCCCTGAAGATGTGGTGGTCCAGAATCTTTATCAAAGATAACTGTGGAATTTCCCAACCTATCTTAGTATATCCCATTGCAAGAGGATGCCCTGCATAGACCTATCTTTGAGAACAGAGAGGATGAGGCCTAGAACAACTTGGGATCTTGAGCTGCGTTGGTTGGGGCCATTTAGTCGAGTCACTCGGCTGACTGTTGCTAATGCACACCCATCAGTAGAATCTTGCAGATCACCAAGGTCAAGCACACATTAATGCTGCCTATGTTCCTCTGCTCCATAGCTTGTATATATAGATCCTATAACATCTCCTCTAGTTTTTCTGACAGTGTTTTGCTAACAGTAGTTTTTTAAAATATATTTCCACAGCTGGATAAAGGCACGGCCCCATTGGCAGGAACTAATGGAGAAACCACCATTCAAGGTGAGATGATCCTGCTGCACCTTGAAGATGGCCCTTAGTCACAATGCAAGTCTAAAGAGTCATGCAGTAGTTCAAGTGATAATTTTATGTGATCTTCTTCTGTGACCGTACAAGAAAGTAACAAAATTATACAGGGTCCTATGGAAGACTGTGTGTGTGTGAACAGTTTGGAATTCTCTCTTTCCGGGATTCCATAAGCTCTCAGAATCTTGAGCATGCTATTTTTCTTTTCTTTTCTGCCCTTTTCAGTCTTTAGCCAACTTTGAACTGCTGTGAACTTCCAATGCCTCCTGGAGCATTTTCAGTACTCATCAGGGACGGTGGGGGGTACTTTCCTTTTCTTTCTGTTTATTTACAGAGACCGATTTTCCTGCATATGTAAGCAATCCCCTGAACATGTGGAGATTCTTTCCTTGTCTACGGGTGACCTGGTTTTGCTGCTTTCATGACTGACAGGGGGCCAGCCGCCTTACTATTAGACAAACATTTCCAAAGTCTGTGCCAAACAAATGTAGGCCAGTACTGTGTGGTAGCTTACAAAGGTTTGCAACTTGCCAGCTTGCAACTTGCCTTTGAGCCTCCCCCTCCAAAAAAAAATAGCTGACCTGACCTGTTGTGCTGTATCACAACATTCACAAATATTCTAGCAACTGAAATAAAAGGATCAGTCATGGAATGATGACGAACAGCATTGCTGCTGTGAGAGGATTCGGAAGACTTTTAAATTGGGGGGAGGGAGATTTGTCCAGAGGAACTGGGGCTTGAGAGCAAAATGTTTTTCACCCAGGAAGGACAAGAGCTTGGGAAAGGGGAAATGTTGACACCGCAGCTAGGGTTAAGGAGTAACCACACAGGAAGTTGTCCTCTGCCTGAAGCAGGGATTCAGGGCTGCAGCAGTACCAGCTGATGTCTGTAATGTCTAATGCTTCTGCTGGGTCACTTTCCAGTCCATTCCCCTATGCCTTGCATTGCAAAGCTTCTAGAAGATACTTGGAGACACCTTGTTATGTTCTGAGTTATTTCTAAGCTGTTTTAGTTATGGTTTGTGTTAAGGTATCCTAGTTTCCTCTGTTGTGATTGGCTGCGTAATAAAGACCTCCTAGTGGTCCTAAAGCCCTACGAAGTATCCTATCAGAAAGCGCCCCTTAGGTCCAATCAGACCTCATGAAAGTAGTTACATTGTATATAGTTCAGTTTGGAACAGTATAGGTTTGGATGCCATTCTTCGCAGAGTCAGATTAGAGGCTGAGTAATGTTCTTAATAAAAGCCTTGTATTGATAATAGTCTCCTGCCTTTCAGTACATAAGACACCTCTTCATCCCTGCAGGTCTGGATGGCTTAGCTGAACGCTGTGCGCAGTATAAGAAAGACGGAGCAGATTTTGGCAAGTGGCGCGCTGTGCTGAAGATCACAAATACAACTCCATCTCCTCTTGCCATCCAGGAAAACGCCAACACATTGGCACGTTATGCCAGTATCTGCCAACAGGTATGAGGTCTCTACGTTTCAGTGTGCTTCTGACTGGAGAGGCTGGTGGGGGTTTAAGGCCTATTCAGTTCTCCTTTCATGGCCGCTTGTAAACTCATAAGCCGTAAAAGCTGACTATCTGCCCTAGGCAGACTTCCATTCACTGCTCTGTCTTGTTTGACTTCAGCATGGTCTAGTCCCCATTGTGGAACCTGAGATCCTACCTGATGGAGACCATGACCTCCAGCGCTGTCAGTATGTGACAGAAAAGGTAAGTTGGCACTCCTTTCTTCAACGGGACTGATAAGTTTTTGAACCAAGCTACATATACATTTTTATTTCTATGAAAATAAAAATACAAACCGCCAACAAACTACTTCCATATTTAATTTAGTTACATATGTCCAAAATATGTAAACATACAACTAAATGATGTATCTGTGCTTCACAGCTCACTCCCAGATAGCCTACAAAGAGGGAAGCTGAGGTACAGGAATATTAACATTTTGCTTGTTGCTATTTTCTTAAACATTTTTTTAACCTTACCTGTAGCTTAAGACAGTTTAGAACTATTTTGTTTTACAGTGCAGAAGGCATGTGTACATTGTAGAAGGCCTGTTCACCACACAGTATATTTTACACATGGTGTGTACCTTTTGTGGCTATGGAAGCAGTCTTCTTGAGGGAAGTTATAGAATACTTTGAGAAATCAACAATGCAGTCAAATGAGTCAATAAAGGAATGTGAGTTCTCTTCCCAGTTCAGGCCTCAGTTATATCAGGATAGCTGTACGTACACTAAGAGCAGTAAAGCCCACACAAAGAACAAAGTAGTCCTGTCTCAGTCCTTCACCCCAACCTCTTATGGCTTCCTAGGTGTTGGCTGCTGTTTACAAGGCCCTGATTGATCACCACGTCTACCTGGAAGGAACTCTGCTGAAGCCCAACATGGTGACTGCGGGGCATGCTTGTTCCAGGAAGTATACCTCTGAAGAGGTGGCCATGGCGACTGTTACAGCCCTCCGTCGCACTGTCCCTGCTGCTGTTCCTGGTAATTCTCCACTGCCTTGGACTTATCAACACTTATAGTCTTCTGTTCAAGGATTTTGTTTCTCCACACTATTCCCAGGAAAGCATTCCAGGGCTTGCAGCTCTCGTGTATCTCACACGAAGACAGAGTGGCTGGCAAAAGGACCGATTCTTTGGTTTCAACCACTCTTTCTCATTTTGTTACATTCCCGCATGGGAGTCCTCCCTTGGTCCATGCAGTCCATGTGCACATCCAGGTTCTATGCTGGGAAACTTGGTTCTCAGGTTTGTATGACCCAATTCACATTGGGACTGGGGTGTGCAATAAGGGGCTACAGCCCCAAGGTGCTATTCGGCCAGTCGGGAGCACCACATGTTTTGATGGAGCACACAGTGTTCTTCTGTGGGGCCATTTAGGGTTAGGGAAATGGTATGGGGGATGGTGGAAGCCCTTTCTTCTCATGTACCACGGTTCCAGTCTGAATTGGGCCCCACACACCTAGGAATTGGCTTCCTCCAGGTGTACGTCTGACCGCATATGGCCCTGAAGGACCTGGGGAAAATGTAATGTGCATTCAGGCCCTTGTTCTGTTCTCTGAAATACTGGGTAATGAATTTTCCACACTGAAGATCTGCTTTTTAAAAATAATTTGACATGGAAGGACTTGAAAGGCTGTTACAGAGAATTTGCATGGGCATAGGCTTGCCAAGTCCCACCGGGGGGCGGGGAAACCCCCGCCCCAGAGGCCTGTTCCCTGCCGCCAGCGGATTGGGCCCCGGGGGAACTCTATGTTTTCCCCTCAAATGGCTGTGGACGCCGGGGTGGGGTTTCCCCTGGGGCACGATTCCACGGTGGCGGAAATCGGGCCTCCATAGCGGGGAGAAATCCGCCCCCCGGGGGGAATTGGCAGCCCTAATCCTAGCCCACCACATTGGATTGGCCTTAAAAAGCTCGACTGGGTATAAGTCTGGACCAGGAGCCTTACAATGTTTTAATGCTTTAATTAAACTTGATATTTCTCTTGTGCTTTTGAATTAATGGTGGGGTAAAAAAACAACAACAACCCCGACTGATGAAAATGTTGTTCCCACATGGAAACAAAACAACAACAACCCAACTGATGAAAATGTTGTTCCCACATGGAAGGAGCAATGTGACATGTAGACTTCCCTCTTGACCCTGTAGCCTCATTTATCAGTTTCCGAAAGACATGTGAATTGGCTGATAATGATGCTTCCTGCAGCAGTTTCCAACTTATCATTGAATAACACAATTTTATTCCACCATAAAATTGCCTGGACTACAGGCTGTCTCCCTGATAGTTCAGGCTGGAATCAATTATTATTCTTTAAGGTTCCACTAGACTCCTGGGAACTGCAGTTGGATGCTGCTTCAACTTATATCCATGATCTGAGTCCCCAGGATTTTGTAAGAGTGGCAAACAAATTTATACTGTAGATAGCTAGTTTCTTCCTTGGCTTGCTCCTTCCTTGGCTTGCTCATACCAAAGATCTCAGGTACTGAGTGTTTATGCTACAGTCAAAGACTTGGATTCATGGGAAGATTTCTGTGGATAGAAGGGAGGGGATGACTCCTACCTGATGCTATTCCTGGGGGTCCCCTGTTCCCCGAGAGAAACATTTTGGGGAGGCATCTTGGCTGCTGCGGGAGGGAGAGAGGCAAGGAAATCCTGGTCCACTGAGGAGAAATCCCTTCTGTCCATGGAGATCTTCCAGCGAATCTAAGCTCTTATGCAGTAGGCACAGTAACCATAAGAGTCAACCTCTTGCTGATACTCTGGTTTGACTGGGCCATACGCTATAGCATTCATGGCCTAATGGTTAATTCATTTCTAACTGCTCCCCACTGTGACAGCTCTGTCTTGCCCCCCTTCCTGCAGGGATCTGCTTCCTTTCTGGAGGCCAAAGTGAAGAGGAGGCTTCCATCAACCTCAACGCCATCAACCTGTGTCCCCTTCCAAAACCTTGGAAGCTGACTTTCTCCTACGGACGGGCCCTGCAGGCATCGGCTCTAGCTGCATGGGTTGGCAAAGCCGAGAACAAGAAGGCTGCGCAGGAGGCCTTCTGCACCCGGGCAAAGGTACGTTGTCTTTGCAAGTATCAAATGCCCTAAAGCAAAGAGGTGCTATCAAGCACAGGGGGGTATCAGCAGAGGGTGATATCAGCACATCATTGCATTGCTGTAACCCATTTTTCTCTGATGTTAGGACCCATTCACATACAAGGTGCATGCTTTCCGTGTATGGCTAAGGGTTTGCAAACACGTGTGTCCTACCAGTACACTGATCAGAGTCCACAGCAATGCTCCCTCGAAGCTGTGGAGTCCATGTGTCATACCAGTACACTGATCAGAGTCCACAGTGCAGGGCAAGCTGCTCGTACAATTCTCTGCCCCCACCCCCGTGCCTGTGCTCATTTTAAACAGCTGTTTTCCAAATGCAGTGCCAGGGATGGCTTTTCAAGGAGGAGGATGGCCTGGTTAGATTAAGAGCTTAACTCTTTCTTCTCCTGCCTGGAAAAAAAAAAAAGTTTCCTGAGCTGCTTGTATTCCAAGTGCTAGGGAAAAATACACGCACGAATAAGTTTCTTTGAGGGGTTAATGCCGCTCAGAGTGGCTTTTTTCA
>NW_015162519.1:530051-532871 GCF_001447785.1 Gekko japonicus | reverse complement strand
GGGGAGAAAACCTTCAAACTCTCTTTCCGGTTCCATTCTCTGTCCTGAAAAAGCAGCTCCGAAAGCTGCATTTGGGGAGGGGGTGGAGTCTTAAAACAACCGTGGGGAAGGAGACATTACATATCGTTTGACAAGAGGTGAACGTGGATTTCTTGTAAAACTCCTAGAGGTTCCCCTTGCTTTGAACACATTAAGTTGCTTGATTCTGAGTCAGCCCATCGGTCTATCAAGGTTGGTCTGATCTACCCTTAAGTTGCAGCAGCTTTCCAGGGTCTCTTTCGTATCACCCTCCTATCAGATCCTTGTAACTGGAGACTCTAGGGATTGACCCTGGGACCTCCTGCATGCAAAGAAGTGCTCCAGCACTGCGTCAAGTCTATGGTTGCCAGGTCCCCTCGTTGTGCTGGGGGGGGGGATTGGGGGGGGGGGCATTCCAGGATGTCTCCAATGTGACGACGTCACTCTATGTTAGAACTGGTGTCAAACCACAGAATTTTCCCCTCAAACCAGAGCGTCCCTGCGCAACGTCCCTGATGTGATGATGTCACTTCTGGGCGATGTCACTGCATCAGGGATGTCGCACAGTGATGTCACTGTTTGGGGGTGGGGTTTCTCCCACTGGCCAGCTGGCCAATGGCACGCAGAAGCCCCCAAAACCAGGGGAACCCCCACCAGGATCAGCAACCCTCCTCTTTAATTCACCCACAATTATTTTCTGCTTCTTCCATGCATTTAGTTTCATCTGTGGCAACGGAAAGTGCCGTCATGTTGCAGCCGACTTATAGGATTTTCAGGGCAAGAAACATTCAGAGGTGGTTTGCCATTGCTTGCCTCTGTGTAGCAACCCTGGACTTCCTTGGTGGTCTCCCATCCAAATACTAACCAGGGCCAACCCTGCTTAGCATCCAAGATCTGATGAGATCAGCCTAGCCTGGGCCATCTATGTCAGGGCAGTTCTTTCCTTACTCTCCTGGTCTTGGAAAAATTGGGTCTTAACACAGAAGACCTATACTAAAAGGATAAAATATGCAAGCCTTAGCCCCTCCAGTTTTTTTTGCATTAAACCACAAATGCATGCTTTGTTTGTCCTTTGCTCAAATCTTTCTTCTCTACAATAGTCTCTTTGTCTTTTTTTCAGATTAATGGTTTAGCCTGCAGAGGCCAGTACGCCACCTCCGGAAAGAGCAGTGCCGCAGCCAGTCAATCGCTTTTTACTGCGAGTTACACATACTAGATCCATGCTAGCAGGGCTTTTTTTCCTGAGGGGATGCCAGAGTTCTGGAACGTC
This sequence comes from Gekko japonicus, assembly GCF_001447785.1. NCBI lineage: Eukaryota > Metazoa > Chordata > Lepidosauria > Squamata > Gekkonidae > Gekko > Gekko japonicus. Next base: position 531,583 of record NW_015162519.1, on the reverse strand, counting down.
TTCGACAAAACTCTTTTTAAAAATGTTTAAAAGTTCGTGAGTTTTCAGTCTACAGATTGAAAACTTCATTTCCCTATTGAGAGTTCCGGCAGCTCTTTTTTTTAAAAAAAAAACACCCCAAAGCCTTGCATTCTAGCATGGATTCAGCTCATTCCTCCATGCAGCTGAAAGAAGAGACCCAAAAAGAAAAAGATCACCTAACACAATCTGGTGGGAAGCCAGGTTGGAACAACAGACTGCTTTGCACCTATCTGTTCTTCAACACAAGGCTAACATAGCCACGCCACACCCTCACACCTCAAAGAAATTGGATGGGTTTTATGGGACCATCCTTTGCTGACTTTAATTCTCTCACAAGACAGCTGGGCTTTAGATGCTTCCATAGCTAACAGGAGAGCTGGGCACTATCAGACCCCGAATCATTGTCACCAGGAATGAATAAAACCTCCAGCCTCAAAATCTGAAACCTAGAGAAAGAATTGGAATGCCTTTATTGTATGTTTCCAGTCCGCAAGCTGTGAATTATCTTCCTGCTGCAGCAAAAAGAATAAATGCCTGTAAAAAAAAAATAGCAATGGGTTCCATATTATTCATTTCCTGCCTCAGCAGTACCCTGACTTTGATGCTCTCTTACTACTTGGAGCATAAGTACAGGGGCGTCCTGTTTCACGAATCCGTGAGCTAGGCGATGCTGGTCTCTAATTCAAATGCAGATGACAGTCGGGCCAACATGGCTCACCTTACACTCAGCCGGTACACAAGACTGGTTTGTGGGTTCTTTTTCCTCTTAATTGCAAGACCTCTGTGATATTAAAAAAGCCAATCATGAAGGTAGGGAGAGCCTCCTGGACAATGCAGCATAGAGGTTGCAGCAGGATAGGAAGTGGGTGAAACCACCATATTCCCTCTTGTGCTAGTGGAGGAAGATTGGCAAAGTAAGTCCAAACTGGAGGACAATTTTGCCCAATTTCCTCTCCTTCCGGCGTCCTTATACAGCATGTGATTTTGTCCACAGATGTCCCATGAACCTCAGCTTTGGCTTCTCAGGGATCAGAGGAGGCTGCTAGACGAAGGGGAATGTATGACAGATTCACTTTCATAATACCCTACATTTGCAAACAGTAGGATGCTGACAATATTGGGGATTAATGCATGTTAAGGTTTCAGTTTCGCTTCTCTTCGTTCTGTTTTACTGCTTACCTTGCCATGTATTTGGGGGGAGGGAATTCCTGAGGGGGAGTGTGTGTGGGCTGAGGCTGGCCTGTAGTAGCCATAACCATTTCTCAAGTTGCACCTCTCAGCCTGTTCTCATGGGATTTGACCTTGGAGACTTGTTTGCCAGGCTAGAATAGATAAGACACCGTATGTCTGTCAGGGTTGTCATAGTAATGCTAGGGGCCGGAAGCTGATGTATGAATGGGGTGTGGGGTGCATTGGGTTTTACCTATAACCTCTGAATTTTGCGCACTTTCTTCAGTCCTGAAAAAGATCCAGTTCCTGTAGTAAGCATATCTCTCGTTATATATAATTCT
>NW_015162519.1:526134-528968 GCF_001447785.1 Gekko japonicus | reverse complement strand
CACAGAGGTCGTTTGCATATGCGACTTGATTGGCTTTTGCCTCTAACATTCTAAACAGTTTGCTCTTCTGAGGTAAAATGTGCCCAATCTCCAGGTGAGGGTTGGAGATTACTCAGAATTACAACTGCTTTCCAGATGGCAGAGATCAGTTCCCCTGGAGAAAATGGTGGGCTCTGTATCCTTATATGCTGCTGAGATGGCCCCCGTATAACAGCCAATATGACGTAGAAGTCAGGGCTTCAGAACACGGGAGAGGCTGCAGGTGTGTGGGGGGTGGAAAGCTGAAGAGTGAGGGGGAAATAAAGGTAGGTTGATGATTGGCTGGGAGGGAGATAGTGTTGCCAACTCCAGGTGGGAAATTCCTGGAGATGTGAGGGATGGAGCCTGGAGAGGGTGAGGTTTCAGGAGGCGTGGGACCTCGGACAGGTACAAAGCCATAGACTCCACCCTCCAAACCAACTATTCCCTTCTGGGGAACCATCGTTGCCACTCTCTAGGTGAGGACTGGCGATCACTCAGAATTACAACTGTTCTTTAGGTTTGTTGTTGTTGTTCAGTCGCACAGTCGAGTCCGACTCTTCGCGACCCCATGGACTAGATCCCGCCAGGCCCTCCTGTCTTCCGCTGTCCTCTGAAGTTTGCTCAGTTTCATGTTCGTTGCATCTCTGACACTGTCTAACCATCTCATCCTTTGCCGTCCCCGTCTTCTTTGACCTTCAATCTTTCCCAGCATCAGGGTCTTCTCCAGTGAGTGCTCCCTTCTCATTTCTTTAGGTAGCAGAGATCAGTTTCTCTGGAGAAAATGGTGGACTCAGTGTCATTATACCCTGCTGAGGTTGCCACAGCAAATTGACACTGAGTGTCCAAGGGCGGGGCACCCGCCCAGAGCCTCTTTCTAGAGGCCGTTGTATTTATTTCCACAATGGGCCTTTTTCCTAGTATAAGCACCAAAGGCCTGGAAAAAAACAGCTGAGACTTCCTCTCCCCCATCTTTCCTGGAGATGTTTCATGACCTGAGAAATAGATACCCCAGGCAAAGGAGCCTGTACACAAACTCCAGGGAAGACAGCTTATGGCCTGATACCGTTTTCCTGTGTGTGTTCTGTCTCTCAAGTTTTCAGTTGAAAACTAATTTGGATATCTTGAGAGAAAAGTGGCATAGAAATGCATCAAAGAACAAAATCCTGTCAACAAGGGTCTTGGGCCAAGTATTGCAGCAGTTAAAGCAGGAAGCATTTGTTTTGTGTCCCTCCCTCACCCTTACTTGAATGTGCTCAGGGTATTTTACACAGATGTCCTACCAATGTATCCTTATGAAAACCCTGTTAGAGTTAGACATGGTGGACCACCTAATGCATTTCATGACTGCATAGGAATTTGAACCCAGTTCTCTCCACTCAAAGTGTAGCACTTCATTTCACTATGCCACCTGAGCTCATTCATAACATATCATACTTACCATAGAACTCGAGGCATCATACATAGGATTCCCAGGCAGCCTTCCATCTTAGCCCTGACACAGCAAGATGGCTGCATTTTGGTGCTTTCAAACCATGCTCTGTAAGCTGTGTTTATGCTATCACAAATCAACCAGACTGTCCTGCATACCATACCTCCCCCTTGCAATCTACACACAGGTTTGGATACATGTCTGGATACACTGGTCATCTTAGCCCTGACACAGCAAGATGGCTGCATTTTGGTGCTTTCAAACCATGCTCTGTAAGCTGTGTTTATGCTATCACAAATCAACCAGACTGTCCTGCATACCATACCTCCCCCTTGCAATCTACACACAGGTTTGGATACATGTCTGGATACACTGGTGTTGGCAAATAGGCTGCCCGTGTCATGTTTCCACTGCTGATTCAAGAGGTATATGAGACATGGCTGCAGCCATTCTTTCTGTGATGGATCCATAGGAGCCAACTGGGTAGAAACGGCTTAAAGTATTTCTGGTGGTATTAACAGAGATGCCCTGTTTTAAAGTTCTGCTGCTTACGAGACCATTTGCACTGGGGTTCCACTTGCCAAGGAGAAAATGCATGGACAGATACCTTAACTATGAGAGCAATACATAAATGTTTAGTAGTTTCAAATGAAAGCTATGGTATGAGACCCAGATAATAACACTTCTTACACAGTGATCCTTAAAATGCAACCTTGTTTAGACAGATTTTGGAAGTATGTGCATTTCAGTCCAGAGGTTATTGTCTGTATTGCAACACTGCAGATCCCATTTGAGGGCAATGCAACTTGTACAGATGGTATGTAGAAGCCGTTACAGAAAACTATCAGCCAACGAGCAGCTCAAAAACCCACCTCAAATACATAGGATTGTCTTACACAGTCTAACAAGGGTTATCTTTGGTAAACATTTCTTCAGATACATTGAAACAGACTCTGCTAACCATTTGTTAACAAACCATCTGTTAACTCTTATTTAAAAAGGTAAAGGTTCCCTTGGGTTGCGGTGCTCATCTCCGTTTCAAAGCCGAAGAGCCAGCCAGCGCTGTCCGAAGACGTCTCCATGGTCATGTGGCCGGCATGACTAAACACCGAGGCGCACGGAACGCTGTTACCTTCCCACCGAAGTGGTACCTATTTATCTACTTGCAATTTCTTGCTTTCGAACTGCTAGGTTGGCAGGAGCTGGAACTAGAGACAGGAGCTCACTCTGTCATGCAGCACACTCAGGTCTCGAACTGCTGAACTACCGACCTTCCACAGCCTGCAGTTCAGTGTCTTAACCACTTGAGCCACCGCAGCTCCTCTTTTTTTAACTCTTATTATCTGTATGCTAATTTGTTACTATTCACAGGTCTTGCCAACTC
>NW_015162519.1:517540-526103 GCF_001447785.1 Gekko japonicus | reverse complement strand
TTTCCCCTCTCCCTTTTCCCTTTTCCCTCCTGCTGCTCCATAGAACAAGGGCAGGAGCTGGAGCACTGGGGCTGGAGACTGCCTGCTGCCGAGGGCAAACTGGAGAGCCTATTTCACACAGAGGCCAACCAATCTCCCTGGAGGGCCAATAAGCAGAGCATCGAGTCCAAGCCCTTCCTTTGACGTTGCCTCTTAGCACGAGTAGGAGCTCCCAGACTTTGTCTGTCTAACCAAACCCAGGAATCGACCATGAAAAAGCTTAGTTACTAGGACCTCTGAGCAGCCATGGACTGTGAGGAAAGTAGGATAAAAACATTCTAATAAGTAGGGTGTGTCACAATCTTTGACAAAGGCTGTTGTTCTAAGTATACTTACTTGGAAACAAGCAGGCCTCAACTTTGTAACTTTACTTCAAGGTCATGTAAGTTCACTGTTTCTCTCCAGGACATACAGCCTGTCTTAAACTTTGTCTTCAATTACTTTCATTTACATTTTTACTATTCTCTCAGAACAACCTCAGCTGTTCTTAACTCTTAATCACACACAGACTGTTTCTCTCTCAGACTTCAGAGCAAACTACCTAACTCTTTAACTTAACAACTGTCTTTTTTTAACTGTCTAAACTGTAACTCTTGACTGACACACATTTTCTAAAACCCCTCCCCCTTTCTGCCAATCACCAATCACACCACTTGCCTGTTTCAACCACTCTAGATTCTCACACAGCCATGCAACCAAACTTTTAAAGACACACACACACACAGTTAAACATGAAATCATTACAGGGTGTAACTATATATATTGTTGGTAGGGTTACCAGGTCCCCTTGCCATTGCAGTGGGGTGTACATGTTGGGGGGGGGGGCGTTCCAGGATGGGCGGTACATCATGTGCAACATCCCCAATGCAATGACGTAGCACATATATTTCTTTACGCTTGAATGCTTATTGAGTACAGCTTAATCATTCTATGCTGTTAGCTACTGTGAGGGAACACAAAGTTAAATCTTCAGGATAGGGTTGATCTTCTGACTGAGAAACAAGGAAGCATATGTAACAGACTACCAAAATTCCTACTACAGAAGAATCAGCAAGACCTCTATAAAGGGAAGCCCATCCCACAAAAGCTTTTGGAGTTTAAGGTTTAACACACATGCAGACAAGGGTGATCCGACAGACATCATGTATCTGGATTTCCAACAAGCCTTTGTCATGGCTCCTCACCGAAGGCTCCTAAGAAAACTTAGCAGCCATGGGCAAGAGATCAGGCTCTCTTATGCATGAGAATGTGGCTGAACAACAATGGAGAATTTTGCTTCCATCTGCATCGCTTTACACTTACGTTGAGCCTCATTTGCCACATTGTTGTCCATTCGCCTCGTTTGGGAAAACCTTTTGGGCCTTTTCACACTTCCGCTCTGGTTCTCACTGTTCTCGATAATTTGGTGTCATCTGCAAGTAGGGTCACACCACTGTTCACTCCTAATTTCAGATCATTTATGAATTCATGAGTACCGGCCATGAGTGATTCCTATGCATTTGCTGTTTGCTTCCCTATCCTCTCATTACTTTAAATGGATGCAAATAGGGAAGGGGTCAACTGGTGATGACTGTTCAGGAAAGAGGTCTTGGGGCCACGGTGCATAGCACAAGACAAACACTGACACAGTGTGCAGCAGTTATTTTAAAAAGACAAAGTTACATTGTGGTTACTGGGAAAAGGACTGTGAGAGAACATCTAGTAACATAATGTCCTTATATAGACCTATAGTGGCATTTGGCAGTGCTGTGTCCAGTTCTGATTGGAACATCTTCCTTATGAGAGGAAAAGGCTAAAGAGACAGGGATTTCTACTTTAGAGAAGAGATGACCAAGGGAAAAACATGACAAAGGTTAATAAAACAGCACATGGGATTGAAAAGGAAAAAAGACCTTTTCTGTTTTCCACCAACAGCACAGATCATGAAGCAAGGCAAAAACCAATGTCCATAGACTTGTTTTGAGCAACACACTAGGGTCACCCTTCTCTCTGCAGGTGTACCCCCCAAACACACACAGACTTCTCTAAGGCTGTATTCTGAAGGGGAAGAGAATGAACCGTGGGCTGGCTGTCTTTCAGGGATGCTGCACACAACTACTGACCTCCATCCAAGCTTCAAAGAAAGCCCAAGGCTCCAATGAAGATATAGTTTTCGAAGGTCAATACAAATAAAACTTAGGATGTCTTTTACCATCATGCACATTTCCCATATGAAATGGATACAAACAAGGACTGGGCCTTATGATCTCAAGGAAATTAGCTCCTGAACACACACACAATTACAGATGGTTTCCCAAAACCATACAGAAACATTTCCTGTTGAACAGTATCTCTTTCTTACCCTCCCTGTAACTACACTTACATAGAATGGTTGCTACAATTTCATTTCCATTTCCATTATTTTCTTAATGTACATTACTAATTCGGGCCAGAAAAATATCTTTGTCTTTTCTGATTAAATATCAAATAACTTACACATGACGATATAGCACAATGCAAGCAGGCCTTGACACAGAGAACTGCTTGAAACAGAGATGCTGGAAAAACAACATGCCCTTTCCCCCTCCCTCTTTCTGAAGATGCCAGCATCCAGCAGATTCAATATATCATGTGATTTTAACTAAGCAAGTGCTACCACGAAACATTTTTATATGTTTCCCGCAATTGTACTGCAGGCTCCTTCAGATATACAAGCATATCACAGTGGACAAAGAGAAAGTGGACAAAGAACAAAAACAAAGCCAAGACTCATTTAATGCCCAGCAATTCATTGCAGTTCCCAACATTTCCATTCAACAATGACCAGCCTGTAAGTAGGAATGTACTCAAATTATTCCTCTCACCAATCACAAAGTATTGATGCTGGAGAACAAGGCCTCCTGCCAGTGGTGGTAGATTCTGCAAGAAGTTTTTGCAAAGATGAGAGTTCTCAGTGGTGCTTTCAGGCATTCCTCTAGAAGAAACCCTCCTTTCCCTCTAAAATGGCTCAATACTGCCAGCGGATTCTCAAGTTTGGGGGAAGCTCCTGTGTGCTTAGTTCATCAAACTTGGAGACGTCTTTCACAGGCGTCCTGTAACTCTTCATCTGATGGAGATGGGAATTAGGGACAGCATGGCCCAGATCTTCAGCCAGCTGTGCCAACAAACAATACTTTAGTTTGCTTTCTCCCAGAGACACCTGTAGCCAGTCCTTGGAAACGGAGGATCCAAATATCTCTCTGACATGAGCCTCTAAGCGACTCTGGAGATCCTTAGGTGGAAGATATTTTCTGCTCCGTGGTGGAGGGCAAACCAGAACTGGTTCCTTTTCCATTGGAACAGCTGGTTCTACTGCCTCCTGTTCTTCCTGCTTTTTCCTGTTAAAGGTCAATCAAAAGAAATCTGTATAATTTAAATTGTCTTTATATCATGCTCTATATCAACATGAAACTTACAATGAAATCCTAATCTCTATTTGATCTGCACATCAGCCATGATGTCGATTTTAAGCAAGTTTATTTTCTCAGGGCAGAAATTTGAACCAAGGTCTCCTACACCTAAGTCCATTATCCAAGGCCACTGCATTACACTAATGAATATCACTATTTAAATAAGATTTATTGTGGGAATGGCATGTTCCTACTGTCAAAACACCAAATTATATGTTCACTGGGGGGGGGCGGGTCTGAAGACATGAAGCTGTACACTGCTTTAGTGCTCTTTCTGAAACACCTAGGAACAAGGAAGTTTGCTCACTTTGTGCTTTCCATACTGAGGGTCTTACAAATTGTAAGACAGTTCTAGACAATTAAGAGCTGCATTTTGACAGCCCCATCAGTCTGCCATCGGAGGGTAACAGAATCCTGAATTTGTAAGTAGATGCAAGTGTGACAGTGCCTCTGTTACAGACTAATCCTTTTAAAAAAACACAATGAAAAGAAACGGACTTAACCTCTCTGTTCCTAACTTTCACAGAAATAATACCAAAATCAAACCCTTCCTGAAACTAAAAAGTAGCCCTGGAGACCCAAGTTCAAATCCGAATAACCAAGATGCTTCAGGTGTGAGGTTGGACCAATCCCCCCACCCCCACCCTTGGTGGTAGTGGTACCAGGATAAAATGGAGGTGGGGAGACCCAAGAGTGCTGCCCTTGGACCCTTCAATAGTGGGCGTGATAAAATGCACTAGACCAAAGAAGTGTTGCTGCAGCATGGGGCAAAGTAGTTACAACATTCTGCTTAAATCGGGGAAACCAAAGCTTGCAAAATGACCTGGGACTACTCCCTGTCAGCCTACCCTACTCTACAAGGCGCCTCTGAGGATAAACCTTGCATGAAATCAGCAAAACAATTAAAATAACAGATGTGCAAAAGAGACAGAAAGCAGAAAACAAATGAAGAAGAGTTGGCTTTATACCCGACCCACCCTTCACTCAGAGTGGTTTTATAATCTCCTTCCCTTCGTCTCCCCACGACAGACACCCTGTGAAGTAGGTGGGGCTGAGAGAGCTCTGACAGAACTGCTCTTGAGAGACCTTGTGACTGACCCACGGTCACCCAGCTAGCTGCATGTGGAGGCGGAGGCGGGAATCAAAGCCGGTTCTCCAAACTAGAGTCCGCCGCTCTTAACCACTACGCCAAATGCAGCCTGCACTTCCTAAGAGCTTCTCTCCCCCAAACTCCATTGCTTCTTCCTCGTCCCTCTCATTCCTCCATTTCTTCTCCCTCATTTTAAATGAACATATATTTTCTTTCCTGTCAAATGGATGTTACCTCCAGTTCCCCCAGAACGCCCTGCGCGCAGGAACCCCCCAATTCAGCCTCTGCTTGCAAACCCTGAGGAAGCCTGTCGCAGCCGCCATCTTGGAACGCGCGCAGAACAAGCTCCACCCTCCCTACGCAATAAGACTGCGTCTACGGAGAAGCAATCCCAAATAGCTTTCCAAGGCCCTTTCCCCGTCTCGTGGGAGAGGAAGAGACTGCCTGAAAATATCGCTGGGGCTGATGGGAGTTGTAGTTTACTGGGAAAGTAGTCCGCAGCGTGAGAAGTTCGAGGATGAAGCATGATTGGCCGTCTGTCCTTTGTCGCCATAGCAACTGAGAGTCCCCCACTTCAGCCGCTGCTCAGCTCTCCTTTTCTATAGAAGCCCGGCAGTCCCAGGCAGGGTCAAATGATACCGTTAGACCGAGGTCCGAACATTCTATTTGAACGCGGCGATTTCGCCCTACGAGTCCAAGGGGTGGGCTTAGGGAGGCAAGGGAACGCTGTGTGGGTAGCCTCAGTGGACGGAAACGGTCTGTCATACCTGCAACTTGGTTTGCTAAAACTGACCCTTAAATAGTGCCTCTAAGAGCTTGCAGGCGGTAGAAAGATATGCAGTGGCTCTTTAAAAAGTTATGGCCGCCACCGCTGTTCAAGAACCTGGTTCCCCCAATACCATAGGAGGCTGTGTGGGTAGCCTCAGTGGACAGAAACGGTCTGTCATACCTGCCACTTGGTTTGCTAAAACTGACCCTTAAATAGTGCCTCTAAGAGCTTGCAGGCAGTAGAGAAATATGCCGTGGCCACATCTAACTGTCCCACTAGAGCAGCTTTCCTGCATGATAGCAGCTACCACATGGAGGCCGTTTGCAGTGCTGGCCTATAACCCCGTTCAGTTCGTGCACTGATACTGGGCCAATCCCAGCCATGCAAAACATTGGTGCTTTTCCTATATACTATGCAGAGATATGTGTCCTGCCACTGAGATCTTGTAGAAGATGTAAATCCTTCCACGTACATAATATATGTCAGTACTGTAGGGACTCGAGACTGTTGCTTCCAAGACAGAATGTGAGACTGACAGTCTTGTCAAGTTATTTTTTAATTGTAGAAGCCAAGTTAATTTCCACCAAATGCCTTACAGAGTCCCTTCTGTAGCTGCCGGCAGGAGGTGTGGCTATCTGTTGCTGGTTCAAGGACGTCAACGATAGCTCCAGTGATGTCTCCTTTTCCTCCCTATCCTACAGGGAATGTGTGTGGTCCATAACTTCAAAGGAACACGTGGAGCTCCTTCTAAATCAAAGCCCGATGAGCAGCGAGGGGTGCCCCTGATGGCATTTCCAAGAGTGGAAAGTCCTTTGGAGACGTTGAGCGCACAGGTGCCTTCCATCCTTCACATTTAAATTTTCATTCATTCATTCATTCATTCATTCATTCATTCATTCATTCATTCATTCATTCATTCATTCATTCATTCATTCATTCATTCATTCATTCATTCATTCATTCATTCATTCATTCATTCATTCATTCATTCATTCATTCATTCATTCATTCATTCATGGGACTCTTGTTCCCCCATTGCTTTCAGAGAAGAAGCATTGTAGTTGAATATTAGGAAAAGTCTTTTGACGTCCCCCTTACAATAACATTGTGACATTTAATAGACCAGTTGGTTCGACTGATGATTAAGGGGGTTTTCAAAAAAAGAAACAAGATCACATAGCCCCCAACCCCTTAAATCAGGCAGCTTCTTTTGTAAGTATAATTTTTAATACTAGTACTTATAAAAATGGCAGGGCCGGTGGGGGTGGGGGACAGCTGGTCCCTTTGAAGCCTGGGTACCCACGTGCTTATTTTGCGCACGCGCGTATCTTGTGCATTTTCTTTTAAGATCACTGCCACTGACTGTGCAAACAAGTGGTTTGAGGGCTGCCGCTTACAGGCCAGGGTTAATGTTAGACACCTGCTAAAGAAGGATGTTGCAACATCGAGAACCTAGCGAATTGGTCTAGGAGGGCTATTGTGCTATTTACACGCATACAATTAGCACAGTATTGTTAGCATTTTTATATAGATTTTTTGATAGTGCTACAAGTTGGGGACTTTGAAAAAATATTGATGTATGGCTGCTACGATGGCCCAAAGAACGATGGTCTGAAATGAGCCGAATTCCGCCCCAGAGTGTACTTTTAAAGACTTCTTAAGGAGTTGTCTCCAATAGATGCATTGAAAACTTCATGTAGGAAACTTCACATACTTGTTCACCCAGCCACTTACCCGAGTTCTACCAAATGTGCATTTTCGCTGTGAAATATACATGTGTGTAATCCTTCCTTTGTGGCATATGCATGCATTTTAAAGACATGGGTAACTTTGGAAGTGGCACTTACCCTCGGACCAAATATATGTGACCTTTTGGTGACACATGAAATTATCTCTGCCCACTAGGTACATCGTAAAGGGCCCAAATTGGTCACTGTGGTTCCACCTAGCGTTTTGTAATAGGAGGAGTTGTAAATGTTTCATCACTGCATTATAGCTTCATAGAACCATCTAGAAAGGAGCCCTTAGGTTAACAAGTTTGTGACTCAGTTCCACTGGTGCTAATAGAAAATGACATCATTCACAACACCACGAGAGGGAAATTAGATCTGAACTTCACATTCACACTGAACCACACAACAAGCAGGCTGGCTGGCCCTGCTTCTTCGGAAGTCTGAAAGATTCCTTAGAACAAAGAACAGGGGCTTTAAAATGAGCCTAGAGGAGCCTGCTTAAAGTTGGTGATACACCAGACAATTTGATGCAGTATTGTTGCTTCCTCCTAAAATGAGATGTGTCGTTTTTTAAGGGGAGTGCCTGTCTACCAATGAGAGATGGCGCTGAAGTGTGGGGCAGGATCTAGGTGCAGCATAGTTAGAAATACTAGAGAAACTTGTGCCTCTCTGGTTTGATGTGGGAAATCCATCAGTCTCTGCCAGAACTATGTGCTGGAAGGGTGTCCTACTTCTAGCAGTCAAAATCCGTGGCACAATACGGTGGGTGGAGCTAGCTATGCCTGGTAGTGCAAAGCTATTGCCCTGTTTTATTGATGCTACATTTAAGAGCCTGAAGTCGTATCCACAAGGGAAAGGAACTTGCCAGTGATGACTTGTCCTTCTGTTGCTCTGTTTTGTTATCTCTTGGAGCTAATCTGCCCTGCTTCTTCCCATCCCAACGGCTAAGGAAGGTTTGCTGCCAGAGAAAACAACAAAGGAAAAGCCCAGTCAATTGCTACCCCTTCTTCTGTATGACTTCAGGTCCTGTCAGGAGAGAGCGTTCAGTAAATGAGCAGGGTTGGGCTGCTTTCTGTGTGGCGAGTGTAATGTGTAGATCAGCTCTCAAAACCTAATTAGATTTGGGCATGTTTTCCCCTATAGAAGTGCCTGACTTTGTCATCACAAGAACAGGCCATGTCTACCCTTTTGTGAGTCATATCGTAAATGCATTTGTATCCAAACCTGGTTTCCCACTTTGCACAGTATTATTGTTAACCAGCTGAAAGAGAACAAGAGACCTGTTTGGTGGTCAACCTTTTTTGTCCTAGGGTTTTCTTGCTGCATTTCATTTTTCTAGCATGGTAATAACCCATAGCGTGTTTCCTTTGAGGAATGGAGCCTCTCTTTGTACTTTTGCTGGAATGTCTACCATGTTGGGTTTTTGTATACATTTTTTTTCAAAAGAGATGAAAGAAAAAAAAAACTTATCCCAAAAACCTTGCACCAGGGCTTTGTCCGTTTG
>NW_015162519.1:506765-517405 GCF_001447785.1 Gekko japonicus | reverse complement strand
ATTTAGCCTGTCCAGGTACAGACCACAGCAAATATCTAATCCTGTCTTGCTCTAGGCTTTGGGTCACATCTCAATCCCTTTTGTGTGAGACAAAAGCCCTGAGCATCCCTACAAAGCGCCTACGCTGAGGTCAACAGGCCTGCACACCACTGTAAAGAGTTCACTGACTTGTTCCCTTGATGAAATGGAACAGCTCCATCAATCCATAACTCCCTGGTTAAAGGAAAAGAATGGGATGTCAATAGTATATATTTTCAGGCTCATTGATTCCGCTCAGAAATATGAAGTGGAGTCAGACCATTGCTCCGCCTTGTCCAGTGCCCTCAATCCTGAGTAGCAGCAACTCTACCATGCCTCAGGCAGAGGTCTTTGCACTGAACTACAGACACCCCCCACCATGGACCACTATTCCCACCAGACCAAGAAGGCAACATGCCACATTAAGATTCTTGGAGCAATCCCTGCAACGAGGTTATACACAGGGTGGTGCTAAGCGCACAGCACTGTAGCTCTTATAGAAAAGAAACCCTAGCTTGGGATGCACGGTAGCACCCAGACACCCGTGTGAGGTTTTCTCCCACCTGGCCTTTTAACAAGGGTTCTGAACACTATCTGGCTATTGCGTCACATGCCATTTTAAGCTGCTTTAATTCCCTCTGATTGCAATGAGCTGTTTCTGTACCATACCGTTTATTTGAATACATGCCAATTAAAAACACACACAACATAATCCAAAATGACAGAAAATCAGAAACACTGTGTTTTATTTATCCATTTTATTCGACCCTTCCTTAAAGAGCTTCTTAGGGTGAGCAAAGAACATACATGAAGTCATTCTGATTTGATTCCCGCAAGTAGCCCAAAAGGCTGTTGACAATCCCAGTCATATTTTTGTCTGAATGTTCACAATCTCCCCTAAATTTGACTGTCATCACTCATTTGTGTATATTCTACAACTAGGGAAATACATCTCTCTTTTGGGACATTCACATTAATCGGGGACTGTTAGCGCTCGTATGTGGCTTCACTCTTTCACAGCACCATTATATATGTGTCTGTTCTGCATCTGGCACTTTTTAGCCCTAGCAATGTTGGAAACAAAGGAGGAAGACTTGAATCATGGACACAGAAGGCATTTTCTTTAAATTTTATCGATTTCCTCCATACACGTGGATTCTCCCATTCTCACTCTAAAAAGCTGATCAAGGTTCACTGTGTGAAATCCAGTTCATGAGTTTTCAGTATGCAGATTGAAAACTTCATTTCCCTCTTGGGAATTCTGGCACTTCTTTTTCCAAAAATAAAGCCCTGGTGAAATCAATTCCAATCATTTGGTGGGATCTCATCCTTAATCCTGCCATGTGCAATGAACACATGCATCATCTGAAACACAAGGTCAGGGGTGCAAATTCTCCAACCTTGCTATGTGAGTGGCAGTACATACCACATTCACATCGGGGAGTGCCAATGAGAATTCTACTGGATTCCTCACATCAAAATGCCTATTGCACAGCAGATCACATCAACATCTAGCATACACAGAACCCAAAGAGGGAATTCAAGCATATAAGCTGCTTCTCTCCACGTATCTCCCTTGCAGAATTCGAGCACTTACTTTTAAGGACACACAACCCAGGCCTCAGTTACTGTTAAGATGGATTTCAGGCTATTACATACTTTTGTATCCCACCCTTTTTCTCCAAGAAGCATAGGACAGTACACATGAAACTGTTTCTGCTCTATCTGCACTGCAAGCCTGAAAGACAACAATGTGCTCAAGATCACACACTGCGCTTCCAGGACAATTGGGATTGGAATTAATATACCCTCAATACACAGTCCAAGTCTGGTGCTCTCTATACTACGCAATTCAATTATTCCTTAAACATTCAGACTCTGCACAGAGAAGACAGCCTCACTCTTTCAGATGTCCCTTTCAGTATGTCCCCTTTCGTATCTGGTGAATATGTGACATTGGAAGAATTCCTCACTTGACCTTAAGGAGTCTCAAAGCAGCTTACAATCACCTTCCCTTCCTCTCCCTACAACAGACACCTTGTGAGGGATGTGGGGCTGAGAGAGCTCTGAGAGAACTGTGGCTGGCCCAAGGTCACCCAGCAGGCTGCAGGTGGAAGAGCCGGTTCTCCAGATCAGCCACTCTTTGCCGCCACACCACGCTGGCTGCAAAGCCAAATCAGTGGGCGCAACAGAGGGATGTCCGAAAATAAGGTGCTATACCAGCAATTTGCAGATTCACGTAGTATTTCAACACCAACTACTATAATTCCATAATGATATGGAATTACATAATTTTGACATGTAGGAGAGATTAAAAACCATAAAAATGGCCAAGCTACATCAGACCAAACGTCCATCTGATTAACTATTCTGCCTCTGGCCGCCACCATCCAGATCCTTGAAAGGAGACAGTCACATTTGGCATTCTATGTGCATGTGATCCAGGCAGCCTTTTTGAAAAGGTAACAAGGAACAATGGGGGGGGGGGAACAGAATGGTACACTTTATCCCAGTGAACTCCAACATGCTGCTCATGAGTGCCAACATGCCCACCAATGAGTTTCTTGGTGTTTACTTCTTTCCTCAGCATAAGCATCTCTTCCTCCAATCAAATAGCCACTCCTAGCCTCCCTCCACCTCCCTGATGCTTTGAAAGAACCCATGAAGTATCACTTAGGTGTCTGCAAAGGAACGGCCATTCAGAAACTGTAGGGGAAAAGCTTGGCTTGCAGCTTCCCAACACTTTGTGACTGGGCCCCAACTTCCAATGACAACCATCTGTGAAAGCCCCCATGGTGGTCGTTTGGTGGCAGGCCCACCGTGCCTCCTTAAGAAATCCAAAAAGTGCTCACGGTCTCACCAAGATTCGGGGAACGGCTTTATCCTTCCCCCACTCAATGCTTTTCCGTTCTGGATCGCCCTCCCCAAAGTTGGTTTCAGATTTTTTTTAGAAAGTGACGACCTGCTTGCAATGTCTAGTTTGGCCCCCTGAAGCAGGGCATGCAGATGACCCCCCAGCACCTGTTGCTCAGCCCCCTCCCTCACACCTGATATTTAGAGGTCTGCATAGAAATTGCATCAGTGACTGCTAATCTTCCATTCCTTTGCAATGCTCAACCATCTCTGCTCCTCAGACGTCTGCTCTCAACATATACACTGGTAAATCATTGGTTTAGTGTCACATTGATGAAGGGTCTGCCTCAGGTCACAAGGTGCAGGTTTCAAAGGCTGCTGGATTTGGCTGGACCAAGGTGGAGGTGGAGAAATTTCTGGATCTCACTCCAAGAATGGACTTGTGCTGCAGCGTGGGCTTGGGCCTCCCCTCCCCACAAAACAGGGCGGGAGAAAGCAGGTAACCAGGAATGGTGACAGAATGGCGAGCCTGGGGGTTCGATCAGGTGCCCAGCCTTTGGGTAGGAAAGAAGGGCACAGTGGGTTTTCCCCAGCTTCTTCATCCTCTCCATGATTGCTGTGGCAAAAGCCTTGCTTTTGCAGTTCCCGTCACTTTCTCCTGCAATGAGGAGGATCTTTCCTTGGGCTTTCTCCACGGGTAAGACACTCTCTTGATGCAGCTTTGCTCCTGGGTCTTCATAAAGGTTAGAGAAATCGACAACGCCATGATCGGTTATTAGCATACATTCTCTTTTGTATGGGATCGGCGGGATGCAGAGGTCTCGGTAAGAGAGAGGATTTCCGTGGACGGCGTTGGTCCCGTTGATGCAAACCGCCGCGCCAATCTGTGGCAAGTAGGTCGCCATGGCCAATGCAATCTCTGCCCCTTTGCTTATTGCCACTATACCGAGGCTTGGCCCACGAACCTTAAAAACACATCAGAATCATTAGACAGAGTCAAGACACAACACCCTTTGGGTGCTCAGTGGAGTAAGGAGAGATGAATCATTGATTCTCAGTAGTTAGGTTCTAAAGACGATGGTACCAGTGGCAGCCTGGACAAGTAGATCATAGCTATCTCAGTGATGCATATGTCTGCAAGTAGGAGCCTGGCTACTGTTCTGCCATTTTTCCCCCCACAAAACTTTTATTTTTGGATATAATAGCGCATTTAACATTTGCTTCATTTGACAAATACCCATATTTCCCTTCCCTCCCTCCCCTACTAGTGGCTTCCCGCAGTGCTCTACCCTACTTCCCTTTACATTCATATATTTATTTCACATTTCTATTTTCTGTTAGAAGATAACATTTCTATTAGTATTGTTCTGAATACAATAAACTCTGTTTCACATCCCAGTTTTTCTCTAAGTATTCTTTAATACTCCATTCATCAAAAAATTCTTGATCTTCTTTATTATTTAGTTTTTTTGTCCATTTCTGCCATAAATAACACTTTTTGTATCCATTCTGTAATCTCAGGTGTTTTCTCTTGTTTCCAGCATGGTGCATATACCACTGTTCTGCCATTTAAATAGGGGGTACACCGTGGGTGGAGTCAGGTGGGGCTTTTCCCAGCAAGGATCCTGATTGGCTTTTAAAAATATAAACAGGACCATGAAGCAGAAGTCATGCGAAATGTACCACTTCAGAACACAGTAAAAGCAGAATGCATATTTGAATTTCCTCTCCACTTAAGTCAGGCTGATTCAGACATTACTGAGTACATAGTTTGGGTCTGGGGTCCCCAACCTATGAAACAGTTACCCATGAGTTACACTGAGGTGTTGGCAGAGTTTAAATATGCAAAGGAAGTGGAGTATTGACTGTTTAGAGAAAAATAAGTAGGTTTATTAAAGAAGAACAAACTGTTACAGACCATAGGAAAAAGAGAACACCAACTGTCCAGCCTAACCGCTGTGACAGGAACAACAATGAGAAGGAAGCTCTGCAGGAGCAGGAAGTCTCCGGAAGAGCCAATCAGGAATCAGTAAGGACATAATTTGAAACTGTTGGCAGTCCCTTATCTATCTGTGCTGACTAGCAGTCCTTCAGCTGTCCCCTTGCAGGGTGATCTTCAGATCATAAGAAGAATTGTTAAGTGCCATCTTGTTTGCACTGTTTTCAAAAGGGGGGCTAGATTACGTTTTTAACCATTATTGTGTTTTATCTGTTGTGACTGCCCTGAGCCCACTCTGTGGGGTAGGGCAAGATATAAGTTTAATAAAATAAAAAAAATAAAAGCTGCACTATAGACCTTGCATATTCCAACATGAGGAAGCATGTGTGCCTATGAAAACTCACACCTCGAAGAAAATTTGGGTCGGTCTTAAAGGTGCCACTGGACTCAAACGTGGTTCTGCTACTTCAGACCAACAGGGCTACCCACCTGGATCTATCTCCATGAGTTACAGGTTCTCATCAATTCCTGTGGGTATGCTGCTGACACAAATCGGGGACCATGCTGCACATGGAAAGGAGGCTTCCGCCCCCATGCCCTTTGTCCAACCTGAAACGGTCCCCTGGGTAGCCTCCAGGCACAACACAGCCCCAACCTGAGGCAGGCACCATGTGCATGAGAATTAAGGAGAACCTGCAACTTGCATCTGACTGTATACAGGGCAGGGATTCCATATGCAACTTGTGTATGTCGAAATGTGTAAATTGTGTTCATGGAAAGCTTATGTTTATGTGGAAATCCCTGCTGTCCAACCTCTGAGCTACGTTATGCACAGTATCACCAAACTTCACTGCTGAGATGCAAGAAGGAGATGCAACTTGGTGGCGCCCAGGAAGCAATGTATTCCTTTGTCAGGTGCAGGGAGTTCTCATTTCCCCCCTACCTGCACTCTGAAATAGAGCCGCTCAGGATGGCCTGCAGCCTCGGCTCTTTCTACCTGGTTGAATCAGACTAGACCAGGGTTCCCGAGCTTTTTGAGTCTACAGACACCTTTGGAACGCTAGCTCAGTGTGATGAGTGCAGCCACAAAATGGCTGCTGCAGGAGGTGGGGCCAGCCACAAAAGAGCTGCCAAAGATTGCCTGGCAGCCTTAAGTTCTTGCTCATTAGCATCACGCACCACTAGGTGGCGAGCTAAACTTATTTTGGGGGCTGAGAGAGCTCTGAAAAAGCTGTGACAGACCCAAGGTCACCCAGCTGGCTTCATGTGGAGGAGTGTGGAATTAAACCCGATTCTCCAGATTAGAGTTCATCGCTCTTACAGTAGTGCTGTTATTGAACAGCTGTAACTTCTTCAACAAACTCAGACAGATGAAACAGCTGTAGAAGGCACACCTTATCACCCACAGAGAATTTAACTATGCCTTGATGTAGTTATTTGTAGGCAGAAGGTACCTTGGGATGCTTCAGGAGAAACTCAGCAGCCTCCTCAAAATATTCCAAATCCATTGGGCCCAGAAAACTGGGCAGATCTTCGTAAGCAAAATAGGCCAGAGCCAAAGTTGCAAACCCCCGGCTGGCAAGAAGACTGGCCCGAAATTCAACCAGCCCACCGACGCCACCAAAAAGGTCAATTACACCAGGAAAGGGACCGTTTCCTGTGAACACAGTAAGGACAACAAGGAGAGGATGTGATCAGGGAGCGAAGGAGAAAGTTATAGAAATAAGGAGCGATGACCGATTGAGCGATTGCTAGATGCATTTGTCAGATTGGGATTCTCACAGGACTGGTGGGATTTCAGGGTGGCAAAAGGGGCTGAACAGAGAGTTGCCAACACTGGATTCGGAAATACCTGGGGGTTTGAGGGTGGAGCCTGGGAGGGTGGGCCTTAGAGATCTCAGTAGGGTTACAGTGCCACACACGCCACCTTCCAAAGCAGCCATTTTCTCCAGGAGAAGTGGAATACAGATTTTAAATAAAAGCCCTCTTTGTAGCCTGGAGATCAGTTGCAATCCCAGAAGATCTCCAGTCCCCACCTGGAAGTTGGCAACCCCGGCTAGACCACTTTAGACCGCAGATGGGGGCGCATACCAGTAATGTTCCTCTGTGTACAACCTCCCTGCAATATAAGCCTATCCGGGAGGGAGGGAGGTTGTACCCAGGTCCTTGCAAATCCAGTACTGGTTTCTGATTGATAGGGGATTATTCATGCAAGGAGATTTCAAACGACGCAAGCCCCTAACCTGCGGTGTGAAGGGGTACGATCCATATTGCCCCTTCCATCATTTCACCAAATGGGCAAGACAGAATAGTTCAGAAGGACATCTTTGTAGGTCCAAAGCTGCATCGTGATAGTTCAGCTCAGGAAGTTACTTTTATTAAGGACAAAGTCATTCCTACGTTGATTTGTCTCATTGCCGTAAACAGAGAGGTTGGCTTGCATTTTGGTTTCCCCACCACCAGGCCCTTTTCTTCCCCCTGTTCTACAATCTCAGTCCAGCTGCCTTTTTTTGTCTTACTGGGAATCTTTGCAGTTAGGTTTAAATGTCCCCCTGTCTTGCAACCCAGAGGCCTGTTATCACAGCAGCAGGTGGCCTTTACACTCCCTTAGCAGTGTTGCGCAAGAGAAAGCTGTAAAGCTGGCAAGTCATCGCTCAAGAGAGAACCTGCTTGCTCAATTGGTGGGAAGAGGGCACCAGGTGGTGTAACAAGTCGGCCTCTATAGAAGTTGCACCGAAACCGGGAGAGGAAAACGAAGGAGCGTGGGATAGCACGGGGCCAGAATTTGAGGTAGCGTCTGCACCACATCCTCAGCCTGTGAGAGTGCTAGTGACTAGCGCATCCCCAAATTGCCACGGCCTCATCGGTTGGGGAGGAGAGAGACTCTCAAGCCTGGTCATTTGCGTCCACTACGCTATCTCCTTGAATGGAAGCTCTTCCCAGATGCTACCGGCAAAAGCTTATTGCAACATAAATCACGCCGGAATGGTTTGTTTAAAAAAATTGGAGTGACTCTGAACAGACCAAAGGACCATCTCGGTCTGTTTTAGTGGCATGTGAGACAGTCATCCGTTCCCACATGAGCGTGAACATCTCATCACCCAGGGCATGGATCCCGGGAATGCTAACGCTACATGTAACGCTGACAAGCAAGAGCACGTGGGCAGCCGTCGTCCCGTTTGCTCGCCAGGTGGTATTCTGACAGAGTGCCACTGGAGACGAGAACCATGTATGCCATAGTGGCCTCCTAAAGTGGAGGGGTGGGATAAAAATAGAGTGGAAAGATTCCCCTGACTGGGATGGCCCAGGCTAGTCCACGTGTCAGACCTTGAAAGCTAAGCAGGATTGGGCCTAGTTAGTTTTTGGATGGGAGACCTCCAAGGAATACCACGCTCACTATGCAAACGCAGGCAATGGCAAACCTCTTCTGACCATGTCTTGGAAACCCTGGGTGGTTGCCATAATTAGGCTGTGACCTGACTGCACTTTCCACCACCACTGGAAAGACTGTATGAAAAACAGAACTGTACCTTTAATTGCACTTGGGCATGTGTAAACAAGTCTGGCAGGGCACAAGTGTAATCTGAGTGCATTCTACAGGGTAGGGGCCACAACCGAGAATGTCCTTCCCTTAGTGACAGCTAACTGAACCATCCTGGGACCAAGCACCTGCAAGAGACCCCTAGATGATGACCAAAGGGAGCATGGGTGGGTTGTAACAGGAGAGGTAGTATGGGGGTCCCAGTCCATTAAGGGCTTTGGGATAATTTGTCAAAGTACAAGTTACTGAGTAACAAATGTAAGTATTTCTTCTAGCAAGTATCAGTGGTAATGTTTATAGATATTTATTTATTTTTATGGTGGTTGTTATCAAGGCCTCCCTAGATTCAGGACTATATATGATTAGAGTGCTTTCTCATTATGAATTAATAATAATATTAATCAATCATTAGGGCTGTCAGCTGATTAAATGTAACAAAAACACAGTTCACCTTCTGCCTTTTGAACTATGAATCAATCAGCTCGGAGGTTAAAAAGAAATATTGGTCTCTGGAGAGGTGGCATATAGATTCCCGAATCAAATTAAAAAATGTCATTAAGTAGTAAGGTTGCCAGGTCCCCCCGGGGGGCAGGAAAACCCCACTCGAGAGGCCCGTTTCCTGCCGGCCTGGATCAGGCTGCTGGGTGAACCCCAGCCCCAAAATCTGCAACGTGCGCGGCGTGAAGACGCCATCCAGAGGTGACGTAATCACGTTGGGCATGTTACTGGGGGACGCTCTATCATTCGAGGGAAAACTCTATGGTTTCCCCTTGAATGACTGTGCCCCCACCCCCAACATGCCCGACATGATGACATAACTTCCAGGTGGCATCATCACAGTGCGCGCGCACTCCCAGACAGGGACCGGACTCCCCCCGCTATTAGGTAAGTTCGACTTAGCAACCCTATTATGTAGCAATACTTAATGAGGCTGGATGAGGATGAACAAGCTCTAGCTTAATCCTGACAAGACAGAGGTTCTCAGGGGTAGTATTTATTTGTTTGTTTATAATAATTGTTTACTTTGTAAGCCACCTTGAGTTCCTATAAGGCAGAAAGGCAGCTAATAAATGTTATAAATAAAATAAATAAAGTAATTGGAATTAACTTTGGGACGCCTCTCTCAGTATGTCCCTGGAAGAGCATTGCGCTCTAGTAATAAGAACCTCCTGGGGGTCCCTGGCCTGAGAGAGATCCGGCTGTCCTCAACCAGAGCCAGGGCTTTTTTGGCCCTGGCTGGACTCTCTGCTGGAGAACATCCGTGCCCTGCGGGATTGGTTCCCTTTCCACAGGGCATGTAAGGCAGAGGTGTTCCGCCAGGCACTCGGCTGAGGACAGTGACGGCACAGCGTGTAGTCTGGCCCTTTCATACCCTCAATTCTCCATAAGTTGCCCCTAGGAGGTTGGCGGAATCTGAAATCTTCTCGCCATCTTGGAATGAATTGAATGTTGCTGATATGCATTGTATATTTTACTGTGGGTTTTTAACTTTTATTCATTGCATGTTCCTTTCTATTGCAAGCCACCATGAGCCCTGCTCGCAGGGAAGGGCAGCCTGAAAATTCAAATAAACAAATAAGACTTCTGGTGACCCCCTTGGGGGTTTTCAAGGCAAGAGACGTTCAGAGGTGGTTTGCCTCCACATCACGACCCTGGTATTCCTTGGAGGTCTCCCATCCAAACACTAGCCAGGTACTCCTGGAAGATACTAGAATGTTACAATTAGAAGGACATGATCTAAGAATGGGCTGGCGTGCCTATACATGGTATGATAAGGATAACATCCATTCAACCTTTTCTAAGCATATAATCAGAGGAGGATTAATAAACATTTGGAGGAAAATAAAAGAAAGATTTTGCACTAAAATCCCAAACACTAGCCAGAGCTGACCCTGCTTAGCTTTCAAGACAGAGATGCTTTAGTACAGTCTTAGACAAACAGTGAGACTGCAGCTCTCCCAGGGCTACCACTGATCTCTTACAGAAACGACAGAGAGCAGTTCCACTGGAGACAATGGCTTTTTGGAGGATGGACGGTATCGCATTAGGAGATCCTAAGAATGTCTGGCAGCCCCAATGTCATTTCAGAGGTGGTTTCCCATAGCCTGCGTCTGCGTCAGGACCCTGGTATTCCATCCAAATCTGATGAGAGCCTGGACTATCCAGGTCAGGGTGGTGTTGGGGTACATTGACAGCAGTGGCATCATCTCATCTGAGAGGGTTGACCTTTCCCAGTTATAATACCACTCTATACACACACACACACACACACACACACAAAACTCCTGA
>NW_015162519.1:481482-505979 GCF_001447785.1 Gekko japonicus | reverse complement strand
CAACAGAGGGTGGCTTGTGGCCTCTGTGGCCCAGAGTGAGGGGGGTGTGAGAGGAGGAGCCCTGTTCAACCAATCCAGCATCGGGAATGGCCTTGCTGAGTTTTTCCTCCTTCCACACCTCTCCCTGCCCTTTAACTGGAACACAGTTTGAGTCCAGGGGCACCTTTACGGCCAACCAAGTGTGCAGCTGGCACCCAGAATTGCACTTTGCACTCATGAACGGAGACAGATCCAGCAGGTGGGCGGCAGCTGTGTTGTTCTGAAGCAACAGAAGATCGTTGGAGTCCAGGGGCACCTTTATGGCCATCCAAGGGTGCAGGCTTACACCCAGAAGGGCACTGTGTTGGTCTTAGAAGTGCCCCTGGACTCCAACGAGGTTCTGTTGCTTCAGAACAACACCGCTGCCGCCCACCTGCTGGATCGATCTATCTATCTATCTATCTATCTATCTATCTATCTATCTAATCTAATCTAATCTAATCTAATCTAATCTAATCTAATCTAATCTAATCTAATCTATCTATCTATCTCCCTGCTGCATGAGTTGAACGCTGCCCTGTGGCCGTGGGGCGGCTCCGTTCCGCAACCTGACCTGAGATCCGATTCCTCAAGCTGCACCACCGGTGTGCCAAGCAGGCCCGTTCCAAGGGAGCTGCCGCTTTCCCCACGAAGGGGGAGGCAACTTAAGAGAGCGGGGAAGAAAGGGGCAGAGGCGACAGCCCCTGAAGTCGCTTGTTGAAAGCCGAGCAAGGGCAGGACAGCCGAAGTCCCCACCTCCCTTCCTCCCTCCCGTGGGATTCGCTTCCCCAAAGGGAGGGGGGGGAGAGCTTCTTCCGCACCGAAGCAGAGCCCCCCTCCGGCCCTCCCCACCCGAGCGTCTCTTCTCCCGAGCTGGCAACGACTCCCGATTGGTCATCTTCCCAGTCCCGGCGGCGGCGGCCCACGCGTCCTCCCCGGTTGAATTCTGCCCTGCCTCCTCCGCGCCCCCCGGGCTGTCACTTCGCGCGGGAGAAGAGCCCGGCTGCACGCGGGAGCGCTTCGGGAGACCAACTTGCCTCGGCGGGTCCCGCTCGGCCTCCTCCCTCGGCGCTGGAACTGGAAGGGCTCCGCTTCACCCGACTGCCTTGAGAGTCCTCCGGGGGCGGAGAGCGAGGACGAGGCGGAAGTCTCGCCCGGCTGCCCAGGCCCTCCCAAGGCCGGCCCCGCCTCTATCCTACCGCGCCTCCCCCAGAGGATGGGAGAGAGAAACCTCCTCCAGGGGTCACCCGGATGCCTGGCCGGCCTAAGGGTTACAGGCCTCCCGGGGTACCTTTTGCTGGACTTGCGGGCGGCAGAAGCTCCGATTTCATTTCTCTCGCAGGCTCGGCATCCATACGAGCATTGCAGTGTATAAATCCCTGTCTCTTGAGCCTTTTCCCATAAGGAAGATGTTCCAATCAGAACTGGACACAACACTGCCAAATGCCCCTATAGGTCTACACGAGGACATGATGTTACTAGATGTTCTGTCACAGTCCTTTCCCCAGTAACCACAATGAAAATTTGTCTTTTTAAAATCACCGCTGCACACTGTGTCAATGTTTGTCTTGTGCTATGCACCGTGGCCCCAGGACCTCTTTCCTGAACAGTCATCACCAGTTGACCCCTTCCCTATTTGCCCCCTGCTTCCAGCCGCCCCGCTTCCGGCCCTCATTCAGCCAGGAGGAGGCAGGAGAAGAGGGAGGGTAAGTTGCTTCCTCCCCGCCTCTCCCCACCCCTGCCTGCCTGGGGCCAGGGAGGGCCTTGGCGGGGCTTCCTCGCACTCCCACCGGCCTTGCAGGTCTACCGCCGGGCCCCTGATGTCAGGGGGTGTGGCATATGCTAATGAGTTATGCTAATAAGTCCCCCTAGCTCTTTTTCTACGAAACGACCCCTGGGCGTGACCCTACTTGCGGATGACACCAAATTATCGAGAACAGTGAGAACCAGAGCGGAAGTATGAAAAGGCCCAAAAGGTTTTTCCAAACCAGGCGAATGGACAACAATGTGGCAAATGAGGCTCAACGTAAGTGTAAAGCGATGCAGATGGAAGCAAAATTCTCCCTTGTTGTTCAGCCACATTCTCATGCATAAGAGAGCCTGATCTCTTGCCCATGGCTGCTAAGTTTTCTTAGGAGCCTTCGGTGAGGAGCCATGACAAAGGCTTGTTGGAAATCCAGATACATGATGTCTGTCGGATCACCCTTGTCTGCATGTGTGTTAAACCTTAAACTCCAAAAGCTTTTGTGGGATGGGCTTCCCTTTATAGAGGTCTTGCTGATTCTTCTGTAGTAGGAATTTTGGTAGTCTGTTACATATGCTTCCTTGTTTCTCAGTCAGAAGATCAACCCTATCCTGAAGATTTAACTTTGTGTTCCCTCACAGTAGCTAACAGCATAGAATGATTAAGCTGTACTCAATAAGCATTCAAGCGTAAAGAAATATATGTGCTACGTCATTGCATTGGGGATGTTGCACATGATGTACCGCCCATCCTGGAACGCCCCCCCCCCCAACATGTACACCCCACTGCAATGGCAAGGGGACCTGGTAACCCTACCAACAATATATATAGTTACACCCTGTAATGATTTCATGTTTAACTGTGTGTGTGTGTGTCTTTAAAAGTTTGGTTGCATGGCTGTGTGAGAATCTAGAGTGGTTGAAACAGGCAAGTGGTGTGATTGGTGATTGGCAGAAAGGGGGAGGGGTTTTAGAAAATGTGTGTCAGTCAAGAGTTACAGTTTAGACAGTTAAAAAAAGACAGTTGTTAAGTTAAAGAGTTAGGTAGTTTGCTCTGAAGTCTGAGAGAGAAACAGTCTGTGTGTGATTAAGAGTTAAGAACAGCTGAGGTTGTTCTGAGAGAATAGTAAAAATGTAAATGAAAGTAATTGAAGACAAAGTTTAAGACAGGCTGTATGTCCTGGAGAGAAACAGTGAACTTACATGACCTTGAAGTAAAGTTACAAAGTTACATGCCCAGATCCCTGACAGAAAGGGAGCAGATCTTCTGTGAGACACAAAACAAGTGTTAAAAATATTCACAGTACCGGTTACCTTGTTATACTCTTTTATTTACAAATTATTTCAATAAATCTACTTTTATTCAAGTCTGCCAGCTCTGAAAGAAATAATTCCTCAGGAAACACATAGACCCTCATGAAAGCCTAAACCCTCAACCTACCTACCCAGAAATAGAAAAAGCATAAAGGTTTGGAAATCCTTTTAAAATTTCCTGGTGGCAGCCGGAATACCCAGTAGCACAAAACATAAAGAACACTTTTAAAGTAAAACCAGACCTCCCCAGTTAAGGGGTCGTCATACACCCACTCTGCTTGGCCCACCTAAATTACACCTTTCTTCCCCAAACCCTGCCCTCCTCAGGTTCTACCCTGAGAGGATCAACTACTGGCAATCCTAAACTGTTCGGCATATCGGAATGCCTTCTGGGGAAGCATTGCTGTAAAGTCTTGCCTTCAGCATAGACAGTCAGGGCTTACATTTTCCAGATTTCAAGAGCACTTCTTAATGCTGCTTTTAACTAGACAGAGGCTGCAGGTAGCTACAGCGATCCAAGGAAAGATCCAGAAGCCAAGGCCACATTATTAGGAACAATCCCGAAAAGTTGTTCTACAGTGACACTGTGTGGCCCATGATGGTACTTTCTGATGGTACTTTCTGATTGGTCACTGTTGCAGGGAAATGATGGCCAATGAAATGCAAGACAATGAATGACCCTTAGGTTTGTTTGTTTGCCCTGCCTTCACCCTCTGTGTTATGCCTGCACCATCTAAAGGATAACTCTCCCACTTTTCATATCTTGTCATTTGAACGAAAGAAAGGTCAAGGTCACATTTAGCTTTCCCGAAACCATGAGACATGTATTAGATCTGCCAGCTGCAGAACCCTGCTCTTTCTCCCAAGTTGAATCCTTTTCAGATTTGAAAGGGAGAGAGGAGATACACATTATTGCTTTACCCTCTCGGTGTCAAGCAGTTTGGTGTACAAAGTCCTTTTGTTAACATTTGGCTGCACTTGGTGTTTCGGAATGTATGACTCCCCCCCCCCTTTTTTTTTTGTCCAGAGCAAGAGTCCCTCCTCTGGGAGAGCCAGTTCAGTGTAGTGGTTAAGTGTGCGGACTCTAATCTGGGAGAACCGGGTTTGATTCCCCACTCCTCCACTTGCCCCTGCTGATGTGACCTTGGGTCAGTCACAAGCTCTGGCACAGCTGTTCCTGAAAGAGCAGTTTTTGCTAGAGTTCTCTCAGCCCCACCCACCTCACAGGGTGTCTGTTGTGGGGAGGGGAAGGGAAAGGAGATCATAAGCCGCTCTGAGACTCCAAGTGAAGGGCGGAGTATAAATCCAATCTCTTCTTCTCTTCTTCTCCTCCTCCTCCAGCGCAAGGCTCTTCACTCAGGTAGAAGGCAATTCTAGGACCCAATTCAATGCAAACACAGTTTGATAAATAATCAGGGAGGTAAGAAGTCTTTGTCCTCTGGTCTGTATTAGAAAATAATAGGTTTTTTTTCTAAGTAAGTAGGATAATATCAACCAATTTTCATAAATTTTATTTATTTATTCATTTCAACTCTACCTTCTGCCCAGCAGAGACCCCAAGCGGCTTCCATCGTTCTCCTCTCTCCCCTTTTATCCTCACAACAACCCTGTGAGGTAGGTTAAGCTGTGAGTATATGATTGACCCAAGATTATTTGCCTGGCAACATTACTTGTCCCCCTGTCATTAAAAACTTCAGCTGTCCATTTCCATATGCTAAACCTCTATTAAAGGGACAGGATATTTTGGTATAGTGGTTATGAGCGGCAGGACTCTAATATGGAGAGCCAGATTTGATTTCCACTCCTCCACATGAAGCCAGCTGGGTGACCTCAGGTCAGTCATAGTTCACTTTCAGAGCTCTCTCAGCCCCACCTACCTCACAGGGTGTCTGTTGTGGGGAGAGGAAGGGAAGGGAACTGTAAGCCCCTCTGAGACTCCTTTGGGTATACAACTCTCCTCCTCCTTCCCTAACCTAGCTAGCTGACACAGTGCTAACTTAGGCCTAATTATTACTCTGTGTGGACAGACAGCTGGCCAACAACTGCTGATCTTCCGTTTCAGTGCATACCTTCAGAAAGTCTGGGCTGTGTCCTAGGGCAGTGTTTCTCAACTTGTGAGCTGGGATCCAAAAGTGGGTTAGAAAGCTTCTGAGAGTGGGTCGCCATGGGCCAGCCTTCCCTAATGGCTGCTTCTGCCCTTTGCATCATTGTTTCCTTTCTTCACCCTCCTTGTCAATATATCACGTTGTTGCCTTCCACCTCCCTTTGTGACAACGAGGGGGTGAAAATCTGTCCAGCAGCTAGTAACTTGATGGTAGTCGCTGGAAGGAGAGGAAAATGGAATGTCACTTGTTTGGGGACAACTGTACCCTTCCTGGGATGTTCATAGGTTTCTCAACAACATCTAGTTTGTCCACCGTAGAAAATGGAATGCTGGTCTAAACGGGTGACAAGGTCATAGTTTGCCTCAGGTGCCAAAAAACCCTGGGCTAGCCCTGGATAGGGCACCATACCAAGTAAATTTGTACTTGTAGATCACCGTACCAGAGAGGCTGAAAACCTCTATCCCAGGGTACATACTCAGTTCATGCAAACTTGACAGTGAGGCCCAATGTAGTGCTCAGTGTGAACTGACTCTTGAAGATAAGGAGCAGCTTAAGTTCAGTGCTGGCACATTGGCTTTGCCCTGGCAACGTCAATTTAAACACCTCTCTCTCTCTCTCTCTCTCTCAACCGGATATGGAACAACTGATTGGTTTAGCATAGGAAAAGGAGTACGACAAGGATGTATATTGTCGCCTTGCTTATTTAATATATATGCAGAGTACATCATGCGAAATGCTGGCCTGGATGAATCACAAGCGGGAATTAAGATTGCTGGGGAAAAGATCAACAACCTCAGATATGCAGACGATACCACTCTAATGGCAGAAAGTGAAGAGGACCTTAAGAGCCTCTTGCTCAGGGTAAAAGAGGAGAGCACAAAAGTGGGCTTGAAGCTCAACATCAAAAAAACTAAGATCATGGCATCCGGCCCCATCACTCCTTGGCAAATAGAAGGGGAAGTCGTGGACGGCAAAGGATGAGATGGTTAGACAGTGTCACAGATGCAACGAACATAAAATTGAGTCAACTTCAGAGGACGGCGGAAGACGGGAGGGCCTGGCGTGCTCTGGTCCATGGGGTCGCAAAGAGTCGGACTCGACTGTGCGACTGAACAACAACAACAACAACAAAGAACCACTGCTGCTTAGAGAAGCTCACTCTGAGCTGGATGGAGCAGGGGTCTGACACGTTATAAGACAGAGTTTTCTTTTGCGAGGGAGGGCTTTTTACAGCAAATCTACATAATTCAATGGGGAAGCTGTTCCCAGGAAGTGGAAAGCATTTGAAAATCAATGGTTTAAACAGGCTTTGTGACGGCTTTACTGCAACAGTGGACATTCTTCAACCTCAAAAAGAATGTTTTTAAGGACTCCTTTTTAAAAGAAAAAAAAAAGTTGGGTGATGTGAGGAGAGAGAGGGGCAATAACATCCGATAAGTCACTGAGACATGTGCAGCCACATTTCACCTTCCACTTACTATTGCAGTAGAGGCCCTGGACGGAGGACTTTCCCCTTTTACAAATACTTTAATATCCCCACAAAGGATGTTCAGATTCTGCCCAACATTTCCTTTGTTGCTTAAAAGAAAAGAGTAGCTGGGAAAACAACATTCTTATCCAAGCCTACAAGCAGACTTTGATCCCTTCTTTCTTTAAGACAGACAACTGAGAATGTAGGAGCTCTGAGTCCATTGTGTATTATCTGAATAACACGAAAAAGAAAATTACAGAGGTGTTGATATCAAATAGCCTTTTCATCAATATAGAGTCAGTTCATATTTGATTGGGAAGTTGTTTGTTCCAGCAACATTTAGCCATCTGTAGCCTCTGACTAGGAGCTGCGGTGGCTCAAGTGGTTAAGACGCTGAACTGCAGACTGTGGAAGGTCAGTAGTTCAGCAGTTTGAGACCCGAGTGTGCCACATGACGGAGTGAGCTCCCGTCTCTAGTTCCAGCTCCTGCCAACCTAGCAGTTCGAAAGCAAGAAATTGCAAGTAGATAAATAGGTACCACTTCGGTGGGAAGGTAACAGCGTTCCATGCGCCTTGGTGTTTAGTCATGCCGGCCACATGACCACGGAAATGTCTTCGGACAGCGCTGGCTCTTCGGCTTTGAAACGGAGATGAGCACCGCAACCCTAGAGTCGGATTCGACTGGCTTTCGAGCAAGGGAACCTTTACCTTTACTTTAGCCTCTGACTAGGAGGTAACACTTTGGTTGTTCCCCATGTGAACATTTTGGACTGAGAATATATATTTTTAGGGTGTCAGGACCAGATCCTAAGGGTTCTCATGTATAGGTCGAGTCGCATAGATGGGAAACATGAAGAACATAAGAAGATTCTGCTGGATCAGACCAGGGGCCCATCTAGCCCACCCTACTGTTTCACATATAGCAGCCAAACAGTTGTCCCGGAAGGCCCTCTCCCGATGCTGCCTTCTAGCACCGGTAATCAGAGGTCTGCTGCCTCCATATATAGACGTTCCCTTCAGTCACCATGACTAGTGGCCACTGATGGACCTCTTTATGAATTTCCCAACAACTTGCTTGGCTGCCCCAAATTTCTAGTATTATGGCAGAAGAAAAAGCTCTTTCTATCTCTTGCATCACTGTATAAACCTCTACCATGTCTCCATTAGCAGGGTGAAGCTCTACCTAACACTCTAATGGACTTGTCAACAACTCTGGAAGCTACATGAGTCTGTTTAGGAGGTGCTAATCCCAGAGGACAAGGTTTAAATCATAAAGACCGCTGTGAGAGAAACTAGAATCAGTGAATGGATTCAAGCCACATAGTTGTCTCCTTGGCTACACCCAATTGATTTTGGTCTCATGGGTATTACTAAAACCACATGGCTCTGTCCAGCACTGGGCAAAAAAACCCCCACTATAACCAGGCCCCCTTTCCCTTTGGTACAGCCTCGGTCTCCTCTAGCCACACCTGTTCCGATTTGTGCTATCTAGCTTTAGCCACTTTTATCCTTTGGCTCAATCTTGTCATCTTTAATCACTCCCTTTTCCATTTCAGTTTGTTTACTCTGGTAAAGAGAAATCATACAAAATTTTGCTTTCTTGATTACCTTTTATTACCGTGTATGAAGCAATATAACTTAGATGTAACATTGGTATATGAGCATATTTTCCCATAACAATATTCCTTTCAACATGCAGTGGATATGATGTTTGCAAATGAAAACTACCTATCTGAAAGCTAAATCCTCTGAGTGGTCAGACACTGGTGCATGTAGAGATGCGAGGGCCTGGGCATTTTCTAGAAAGTTACATATTTAGGTGCATGTAATCAAAACCCTTTTTGCCTCGTTCCAGCAGCAAAATGGTGAATCAGTATCAAAATCCACACATTCTGCTTCATGTGGCTCAGGTGACAGGACTGCTAAATCTTGCGACATTTGTGACCTGCGAGAGTTCTTAATTAACTTCAGTACAGAACAGAACACACGTCTGTGGGGCTGTTTTTGGATAAAATGGAAGCAAGGAGACCCATGTAAGCCATTTCTGAGTCTACACTGGGGAGAAGGATGGCGTGTGAATAAAGTAAATACCTCTAAAGATCCCGGAGAGGTAAACTAGACAAAGCTATAGTGACCTGCTCAAGATTACAAAGTGCACCCAAGATCAAGGCTAAGTGATGATTTTTTAAAAACCTGACCTCAAAGGTCCATTTGGAACACAATCACCACTGAGTGACTCTCCACTGATCACTCTCCCATCCCCATACAGCACATGCTACTGGTAAACTAGCACAAAGGCTGACATAATTAGAAGAAGAAGAGAAGAAGAGATTGGATTGATCCCCCGCCCTTCACTACCCAAAGGTGTCTCAGAGGGGCTTACAAACTCCTTTCCCTTCCCCTCCCCACAACAGACACCCTGTGAGGTGGGTGGGGCTGAGAGAGCTCTGACACAAACTGCTCTTTTTCAAGGACAGCTGTGCCAGAGCTTGTGACTGACCCAAGGTCACATCAGCAGGTGCAAGTGGAGGAGTGGGGAATCAGACCCGGTTCTCCCAGAGTAGAGTCCACACACTTAACCACTACACCAAACAATTACTGGGCAGAATTACTTTTGTCAGGATTTCATTTACTGCACTAGCTTTTTATACATATCTTATCTTTTAGATGTTCTAATGCAGCAACTGTGCATTTGGCACCAGACACATGACTTTCAGCTTTTGAGGCCTCATAAACATCTTTGACATGTGTCTCTAGATCTTGCTGCTCAAGTAAGTAATATAGCCATTTTTATCACATTGTTAGTTAAAAAATATTTTAACAAAATATTTGATTATTCATATTCAATATTTTTTTAATCTCTTTTCTCTACAGCCTTCCTCTTCCTGGTCCAATATTCATGTATTGATTATCTTATTGAAATATGTATTTACGTTATGTGTACCTCAATATTGTTTGACCTCTAAAGAAGGCCCCAATAGGACAGAAACACGTCAGGTCATGTGTATTGGCCCTTGTGTTTAGGCTATACTTTTTTACGAGGCTTTCATTGGGCCCTCATGTATGTTTTTAACTGTCTTTCTAATAATTACTTGTATTTTTGTCCATTATAAGTTTTAACTAGGTTTAAATATTGGCCTTTCATTAGACTTCTCACCCTTTTGGTTCTTGATATCAGCAAAGACCTGCAATTAAAAATGACCTTAGAATGTAATCTCAGGCGTTGCTAATCTCAAGAAGTACAATGTGCCAATGTTAGTCTTTTTTATGTACAAATCTTGGAGCTTCACCAAGTAGTACCAAGCAGGACTGTGTCAGCTTTCCACTATCAAAAGCAAAGGTACCCCAATTCCTGGTCTTTACTGTACAGACTGAACGTGCCAGAGCGGTGCCCACCATTATCGTCAAAAATGGGGACAGAATGCCTATTTGGAACGCCCAAATCATGGCATTAAGATACATTCACAGGGCAATCCTGGGAGTGAGTGAACTAAAGCAGACTGGATTAGGACACTTTCAGTCAGACAATTACAAAATGTTTTATGCGGGGAATCTCAAACAGAGAAGGACCGGAGTTGTGCTACTAGTGAGGTGAGATGTAGCACAGGCTATAATGCAAAG
The DNA here is from genome assembly GCF_001447785.1 of Gekko japonicus. NCBI lineage: Eukaryota > Metazoa > Chordata > Lepidosauria > Squamata > Gekkonidae > Gekko > Gekko japonicus. The sequence continues at coordinate 495,707 of NW_015162519.1, read as the reverse complement.
ACTGGCTGAATAATAGCAATCAGACTTCATGGAAAGCATATCAATAAAACCATCATTCAAGTCCACACCCCAACTACAGATGCTGATGAGGAAGAAAATTGAAAGCTTTTATGCAAGTGTCCAGGAAGAAACTGGTCCCACACCTACACAAGATGTGCTGATAATCAGAGGTGACTGGAATGTAAAAGTAGGAAGCAAAGCAGAATCAAATATAGTTGGAAGAGTTGGGCTGGGACCACAAAATGAAGCAGAAGAGCAACTCACAGAATTCTGGGGAGACAACAATTTGTTCATCGCAAACACACGTTTCAAGCAACCAGACAGACTAAACGTGGAGGGAGACCACTGGACTGCAAATATAGAAATCAAATAGATTACATAATCAGAAGCAGAAGATGGAAGAAGAGATGGATTTATACCCCGCCCTTCATTACCTGAAGGAGTATCAGAGCGGCTTAACAATCTCTCTCTTTTTTTAACTGTCCCGAAGGACAGGATTTTATTAATTTTCCAAACAAACAATACACATACAAGTAGACATACGACATATAACATATATGAGGGTAAATATAAGAGCTTAACTATCGTGAAATTGCCTTCTAAGTCTAGACTTCGCTTCATATTCCGTTATAATATATTAAACACTTCTGTGAAGACTTATACCATACACTGTGTATCTAAAGCTGCATTTTTAAAATTATAAACCAATGTTTACTGTCTTAAAAATATTATCAATAAGTCATTCTGCTTCAGTCCGTTATATCTTTGTTATACCAGTCATAGAATCGTTTCCATGTCTTCTTAAATGTGTAATTTGTAGGTCCTTTCATCAATAGAGTCAATTTATCACTTTCTGCTGTTTCCATCAGTTTATTGATATATTCTTGTTTCTTTGGTACTCCAGTTGATTTCCAGTATTTGGCATATAAAATTCTCGGTGTTGTAGTAAAATAAACCGTCAAGTATCTAATATTTTTATCAAAATCATTTGATAGTATACTCAAAAGCAATACTTCCGGTGTAAATGGTATCACACATCCTAAGATTTTTTGAATTATTTAATGGATCCATATCCAATATTTCTTAGTAATACAACAATGCTACCACATATGGAAATGAATCCTATTTTATTGACATTTCCAACAAATATTAGAACATTTACTATTTGATTTCGCTATTCTATCAGGAGTTATGTAACATCTATAGAACATTTTGTACATATTTTCTTTATATGTAATAGCTTTTGTAATTTTAATATTTGACTTCCATATTTGCTCCCATTGAGCTAGATCAATATCGTGACCAACATTTTGTGCTCTTAACACATTAGTTTTAACAGTCTCGTCATATATTACATCACTGAGTATGAAACTATAAGTTCTTTTTATTAGCTTAGAATCTGAAGACGTCAAGATTTTTTCAAGTTCTGTCAAGTTTTCATAAAATCCCACTGTTCTATCTTTGTAGAATCGAGATTCTATTTGAGATTTATGCCACCATGTTAAGTGATCTGGCACTCTCAATTCATTCTTATCATTTAATATATCTTGATATCTTCTTAGTTCTTTTCCAGCGTATACATTTGGAAGTGTAAAGGCTTCTATAGGAGCCTTAAGTCTTGAATTTTTTGTGTAAAATCTTTTATAGATAGCTTCCCATACTTTTAAAAGTGATGCTCGCAGCCAATGTTGCTTAAAGTATTTCTGTGAAGATGCCTTTGATACCATAAAAAGGCATGCCAATTTAGCAAAAGATCATGACCTATAATATAACAACCAGTTTGGTAGACCGAATCCTCCTCTTTTTTTAGTGTCGCAACGCCTTAAATCTTATTCTTGGTCGTTTTCCTTGCCATATAAATTTTGAAACTACTTGATCCAGTTCTTAAAATTTTTTTGGTTCTGTAGTATAGGAATCGTCTGGAATAAAAATATCCACCTGGGGGGGATATTCATTTTAATAAGCGCAATTCGCCCCATAAAGGAGATCTGTAAACGTTTCCATTTTTCCAAGTCTTGTTTAGTTGTTTTTAAGAGTTCTTTATAATGGTTTCCATATAGAGCGCTACATTTATTGGACATCATAATGCCCAAATATTTAATTTTATCTTTAATTTGAAATCCCGAGATTTCCCTTCCTCTCCCCACAACAGCTCTTGAGAGAACAGCTCCAAGAGAACTTGTGACTGACCTAAGGTCACACCAGTAGCTGCATGTGGCGGAGTGGGGAATCAAACCCTGTTCTCCCAGATTAGAGTCCACGCTCCTAACCACTACACCAAACTGGAGAAGCCCGATCATTAGGTTCTAGACCAAATCAAGCCTGAACTCTTCCTTGAAGCTAAAATGCCTAAAATGAGGCTATCATACTTTGATTGCATTATGAGAAGACAAGAGTTACTGGGAAAGACAATAATGCTAGGAAAAGTTGAAGGCAGTAGGAAAAGAGCATGAGATGGATTGGCTTAATTAAGGAACCCACTGACCTTTGGTTTGCCAACCCCCTGGCCTAGCTAATATCAGGGGAGACCTCCGAGGAATACCAGGGCTGTGATGTGGAGACAGACAATGGCAAGCCACCTCTGAAATATCCCTTGCCTTGCAAACTGTGTGGGGTTGCCATAAGGCAGCTGTGGGTTGATGGCACTTTCCACCACCATCAACCAAAAAAAAAAGTATAGATTCAATCACATAACATAATTCCAAATCAGCCTTTTAGTTTTCAATGCATTCGTTGTTGTTGTTATATTTTAAAACCAGCTTTTTCGAAGAGGAGGAAAAGTACAATTCGAAGTGGGACAAACAAGTCCCTGGATTTCTGAAAACAGCTGCATTCAAGTATTGGACGCTGGCTGGAATGTCCCACTCCGTCGTTTTAGAAAGTCACAGCGGAGGTTTGCTTCTGTTCTGTAATTTACAAATTAAAGCAGGGATTCGAGTCTTAGCCGGGAGGGCACTTGGGGTGTGTGTGGGGGTGTCAGTCCCAGGTGCGCACGCACTCGGTGAATACGCACGATCCACAGTGCTTACGGTACCAGACAGTTGTCCGTCTCCAGTGGGCAGACCCTTGGCTTTTAGCGATCTATGTGCATAAAGGGTTCGACGAGCCCGGTATACACTGCAATGCTCGTATGGATGCCGAACCTGCGAGAGAAATGCCGCAAGTCCAGCAAAAGGTACCCCGGGAGGCCTGTAACCCTTAGGCCAGCCAGGCATCTGGGTGACCTCGGCGAGCCATCAGGGAGGAGAGGCTGGTCCCGCTGGCTCCCTCCCCAGATTAGCCGCGGATTAGTCCCCGGGAGGAGGTTTCTCTCTCCCATCCTCTGGGGGAGGCGAAGCAGGGAGCGGCGGGGCCGGCCTTGGGAGGGCCTGGGCTCTCCTCCGGGTGCAGCCGGGCGAGACTTCCGCCTCGTCCGCGCTCTCCGCCCCCGGAGGACTCGAGCGAGCGGCGGGGCTCCAGGCAGTCGGGCCGCGGCTCGCTCGCTTGCGGGGTGAAGCGGAGCCCTTCCAGTTCCAGCGCCGAGGGGAAACCGGGACCCGCCGAGGCAAGTTGGTCTCCCGAAGCGCTCCTGCGTGCAGCCGGGCTCTTCTCCCGCGCGAAGTGACAGCCCGGGGGGCGCGGAGGAGGCAGGGAGGGCAGGATTCACCCGGGGAGGACGCGTGGGCCGCCGCCGCCGCCGGGACTGGGAAGATGTCCAATCGGGAGTCGTTGGGGGGTCTGCTTCGGTGCGGAAGCTCGTCCCCCGTTTGGGGAAGCGAATCCCAAGGAAGGGAGGTGGGGACTGCGGCTGTCCTGCTCTTGCCCGGCTTTCAGCAGGCGACTTCAGGGGCTGTCGCCTGAGCGTTCGTAGAGCAAAGCAAACTCTCTGCCCCTTTCTTCCCCGCGCTCTCTCAGTTGCCTCCCCCTTCGTGGGGAAAGCGGCGGCTCCCTTGCAGCCCCGTAGCTAGGGAATTCTTTGGGAGGGGGCCTCAGGGGGCCCACCAGCTAATTAAATGAAAGTACAGTGCAGGTGGTAAGTTGGAGCACTTTGGGGGCAGCCCAAGAGGGAGGGGGCCCAGAAGAAACACTAGGGGGCCAGGCTACGGGCCAGCTCCTTTGGAACGGGCCTGCTTGGCACACCGGTGGTGCGACTTGAGGAATCGGATCTCAGGTCAGGTTGCGGAACGAAGCCGGCCCGCGGCCATAGGGCAGCGTTCAACTCATGCAGGGAGATGATAGATCCAGCAGGTGGGCGGCAGCGGTGTTGTTCTGAAGCGACAGAACCTCGTTGGAGTCCAGGGGCACTTCTGAGACCAACAAAGTGCCGTTCTGGGTGCACCCTTGCATGGTCATAAAGGTGGCCCTGGACTCCATGGATCTTCTGTTGCTTCAGAACAACACAGCTGCCGCCCACCTGCTGGATCTGTCTCCTTTCAGGAGTGCAAAGTGCAATTCTGGGTGCCAGCGTGCACACATGGTTGGTCGTAAAGGTGCCCCTGGACTCAAACTGTGTTCCAGTTAAGGGGCAGGGAGAGGTGTGGAAGGAGGAAAAACTCAGCAAGGCCATTCCCGGTGCTGGATTGGTTGAACAGGGCTCCTCCTCTCACACCCCCCTCACTCTGGGCCACAGAGGCCACAAGCCACCCTCTGTTGAATAGATGTCCATAGTCTTCGTTCTCTGGATTCTCCAGCTAGTTTGATGATGACGACGATGATGATGATGTTGAATATGTAGTCAGGTGACAGTCAGCTTATGGCAACTCCACAGTGGGGTTTTCAAGGGAAAAGATGAACAGAGGTGGTTTGCCATTGCTTGCCTCTGAGTAGCAACCCCGGACTTCCTTGGCAGTCTCCCCTCCAACTACTAACCAGGGCCGACCCAGCCTAGTTTCCAAAGCTCTAAGGTTAAGAGGTTGAGCTGCAGACCAGAAGGTCTGTAGTTCAGCAGCTGGAGACCTGAGTGCTGTGTGATGGAGTGGGCTCCCACCTCTGGCCCCAGCTCCTGCCAACCTAGCAGTTTGAAAGCAAGAGACTGCAAGTAGATAAACAGGCACCACTTTGGTGGGAAGGTAACAGCGTTCCATGCACCTTGGTGTTTAGTCGTGCCGGCCACATGACCACGGAGAAGTCTTCAGACAGCGCTGGTTCTTTGGCTTGGAAATGGGGACGTGCAACACCTGTGAGCTCTCATTTTTGTATTGATTTAATATGGATGGGACATACAGGTAAAGGTTTCCCTTGCTCGAAAGCCAGTCGAATCCGACCCTAGGGGGTGGCACTAGGGTTTAATCATTATGACCGCTCAGGAGTTTTGTGCGTGTGTGTGTGTGTGTGTGTGTGTGTGTATAGAGTGGTATTATAACTGGGAAAGGTCAACCCTCTCAGATGAGATGATGCCACTGCTGTCAATGTACCCCAAAACCACCCTGACCTGGATAGTCCAGGTTAGCCCGATCTCATCAGATTTGGATGGGAGACCTCCAAGGAATACCAGGGTCCTGACGCAGAGGCAGGCTATGGCAAACCACCTCTGAAATGACATTTGGGCTGCCAGACATTCTTAGGATCTCCTTAATGCGATACCATCCATCCTCCAAAAAGCCATTGTCTCCAGTGGAACTGATCACTGTCGTTTCTGTAAGAGATCAGTGGTAGCCCTGGGAGAGCTGCAGTCTCACTGTTTGTCTAAGACTGTATTAAAGCATCTCTGTCTTGAAAGCAAAGCAGGGTCCGTTCTGGCTAGTGTTTGGGATTTTAGTGCAACATCTTTCTTTTATTTTTCTCCAAATGTTTATTAATCCTCCTCTGATTATATGCTTAGAAAAGGTTGAATGGATGTTATCCTGATCATACCATGTATAGGCATGCCAGCCCATACTTAGATCATGTCCTTCTAATTGTAACATTCTAGTATCTTCCAGGAGTACCTGGCTAGTGTTTGGATGGGAGACCTCCAAGGAATACCAGGGTCGTGATGTGGAGGCAAACCACCTCTGAACGTCTCTTGCCTTGAAAACCCCCAAGGGGGTCACCAGAAGTCTTATTTGTTTATTTGAATTTTCAGGCTGCCCTTCCCTGCGAGCAGGGCTCATGGTGGCTTGCAATAGAAAGGAACATGCAATGAATAAAAGTTAAAAACCCACAGTAAAATATACAATGCATATCAGCAACATTCAATTCATTCCAAGATGGCGAGAAGATTTCAGATTCCGCCAACCTCCTAGGGGCAACTTATGGAGAATTGAGGGTATGAAAGGGCCAGACTACACGCTGTGCCGTCACTGTCCTCAGCCGAGTGCCTGGCGGAACACCTCTGCCTTACATGCCCTGTGGAAAGGGAACCAATCCCGCAGGGCACGGATGTTCTCCAGCAGAGAGTCCAGCCAGGGCTGAAAGAGCCCTGGCTCTGGTTGAGGACAGCCGGATCTCTCTCAGGCCAGGGACCGCCACCAGGAGGGTCCTTCCTTCCTGAGCGTAACGCTCTTCTTGGGCATACTTGGTGCTCTTCTTGGGCCTGGGGCTTGACGCCACTTTCCACGACCGTGAAGACCTGCCAGTCTTTGAATCCCTCTTGGTATGAGCTTGACATAATCAGGGAGCTGAAAGACTAGAATGGCCACGAGGTCTGACCCCTGCCTCTTCCGGCGCATAGCCCCTCGCCTTAATTATTTCCCTGTGTGCTTGGAGTCATTCCGTGGTAATTCTCTTTCTTTGTGCTTTCCCTCCTTTCAGGTTTCAAGGGAAGCTTTCCTGGCTTAAGAATGGCGAGTATCAGTGCCACGCCAAAGTCTTCCCTTGCTGATGAGCCAGTGAAAATCTGTGTGACCGGCCTGGAGCCCTCCCAGCTAGTGACCATCCGGGCTTCACTGACCGATGAAAAGGGGGTGCTCTTCCAAGCCAGGGCTTTCTACTGGTCGGACAAGAAAGGCCAGGTGGATCTCACGAGAGACGCGGCCAGCGGAGGGGATTATTCTGGCGTGCAGCCGATGGGCCTCTTCTTGTTCATGAAGCCGGAGAAGCCCTTTTCGAGGCTGAAGAAACGAGATGTGATGAACAGCCCCTATGAGGTCCGCCTGGACGTGTTCGATTCGTTGCAGCTGGTTTCCCCGTCTCAGGAGCCGCCCGTGGCCAGCCAAAGTGTGGAGAGGTGGTACACAGCCCCGGGGGTGCAAAGGATCCCGGTCAGGCACGGCAGAGTCCGGGGGGCTCTCTTTCTCCCCGCAGGTGACCCCTCTTCCCTTCTTAGTAGTGAGGGGGCAAGAATGAACAACGCCTTGATCTGGACGGCCCACCAAGAAGCCCAACCTCGCCAGATCTGGGCAGCTAAGCGCTGGCCCCAGTGAGCACTTGGACGGGGGACCACCAAGGAAGCCAGGGGGCGCCGTGCAGAGGCGGGTGGCGGCAAACCACCCCTGCACGTGACTTGCCTAGCAAACCCTGTGGGGTCACCGTAAGTCAGCGGCAGCTTGATGGCCCTTGACACGTCCAAAGGAGAGAATTGAAAGAAACACCCACCATGTTCTCCATCATCATAGAAGTGTAGGGGGAAGTCACAGCAAGCTCGAGAACGTCATGCCACAGTGCATAGTTAACTGAAGGGATTCGCCACCCTCCGCTCTGGGGATGGCACTAGCATCCATGGCTTTGAAAGAAGGAGGAATCATGGAGGCTAGGGTTCTCCACAGCCATTGGCCAGGATACCGTAGTAGAACGTCTGTCTCCAGTGGCACTCTGTCAGAATACCATCTGGCGAGTAAACAGGGGGCGACGGCTGCCCACGTGCTCTTGTCAGCGATACGTGTAGCGTTAGCATTCCCGGGATCCATGCCCTGGGTGCTGAGGTGTTCACGCTCGCGTGGGAATGGATTACTGTCTCACATGCCACTAAAACAGCCCGAGATAGTCCTTTGGTCTGTTCAGAGTCACTGTAATTTTTTTAAACAAATCATTCTGGCATGATTTATGCTGCAACTAGCTTTTGCCGGTAGCATCTGGGAAGAGCTTCCATTTAAGAAGATAGCGTAGTGGACGCAAATGACCAGGCTTGAGAGTCTCTCTCCTCCCCAACCGATGAGGCTGTTGGCAATTTGGGGATGCGCTAGTCACTAGCACTCTCACGGGCTGAGGATGGGGTGCAGACGCTACCTCAAATTCTGGCCCCATGCTAGCCCACGCTCCTTCGTTTTCCTCTCCCAGTTTTGGTGCAACTTCTGTAGAGGCCGGCTTGTTACACCATCTGGTGCCCTCTTTCCACTAATCGAGCAAGCAGGTTCTCTCTTGAGCAATGACTTGCCAGCTTGCCAGCTTTTCTCTTGCGCAACACTGCTAAGGGAGTGCAAAGGAAAGGCCACCTGCTGCTGTGATAACAGGCCTCTGGGCTGCAAGGCAGGGGGACATTTAAACCTAACTGCAAAGATTCCCAGTAAGACAAAAAAAGGCAGCTGGACTGAGATTGTAGAACAGGGGGAAGAAAAGGTGCTGGTGGTGCGGAAACCAAAATGCAAGCCAACCTCTCTGGTACAACCTCCCTCCCTCCCGGATAGGCTTATATTGCAGGGAGGTTGTACACAGAGGAACATTAATGGTATGCTCCCCCCACCTGTGGTCTAAAGTGGTCTAGCCGGGGTTGCCAACTTCCAGGTGGGGCCTGGAGATCTTCTGGGATTGCAACTGATCTCCAGGCTACAAAGAGGGCTTTTATTTAAAACCTGTATTCCACTTCTCCTGGAGAAAATGGCTGCTTTGGAAGGTGGTGTGTGTGGCACTGTAACCCTACTGAGATCTCTAAGGCCCACCCTCCCAGGCTCCACCCTCAAACCCCCAGGTATTTCCGAATCCAGTGTTGGCAACTCTCTGTTCAGCCCCTTTTGCCACCCTGAAATCCCACCAGTCCTGTGAGAATCCCAATCTGACAAATGCATCTAGCAATCGCTCAATCGGTCATCGCTCCTTATTTCTATAACTTTCTCCTTCGCTCCCTGATCACATCCTCTCCTTGTTGTCCTTACTGTGTTCACAGGAAACGGTCCCTTTCCTGGTGTAATTGACCTTTTTGGCGGCGTCGGTGGGCTGGTTGAATTTCGGGCCAGTCTTCTTGCCAGCCGGGGGTTTACAACTTTGGCTCTGGCCTATTTTGCTTACGAAGATCTGCCCAGTTTTCTGGGCCCAATGGATTTGGAATATTTTGAGGAGGCTGCTGAGTTTCTCCTGAAGCATCCCAAGGTACCTTCTGCCTACAAATAACTACATCAAGGCATAGTTAAATTCTCTGTGGGTGATAAGGTGTGCCTTCTACAGCTGTTTCCTGTCTGAGTTTGTTGAAGAAGTTACAGCTGTTCAATAACAGCACTACTGTAAGAGCGATGAACTCTAATTTGGAGAATCGGGTTTAATTCCACACTCGTCCACATGAAGCCAGCTGGGTGACCTTGGGTCTGTCACAGCTTTTTCAGAGCTCTCTCAGCCCCCAAAATAAGTTTAGCTCGCCACCTAGTGGTGCGTGATGCTAATGAGCAAGAACTTAAGGCTGCCAGGCAATCTTTGGCAGCTCTTTTGTGGCTGGCCCCACCTCCTGCAGCAGCCATTTTGTGGCTGCACTCATCACACTGAGCTAGCGTTCCAAAGGTGTCTGTAGACTCAAAAAGCTCGGGAACCCTGGTCTAGTCTGATTCAACCAGGTAGAAAGAGCCGAGGCTGCAGGCCATCCTGAGCAGCTCTATTTCAGAGTGCAGGTAGGGGGGGGAATGAGAACTCCCTGCACCTGACAAGGGAATACATTGCTTCCTGGGTGCCACCAAGTTGCATCTCCTTCTTGCATCTCAGCAGTGAAGTTTGGTGATACTGTGCATAACGTAGCTCAGAGGTTGGACAGCAGGGATTTCCACATAAACACCTCTTGGCTGCTCAAGCTTTCCATGAACACAATTTACACATTACGACATACACAAGTTGCAACTGGAATCCCTGCCCTGTATACAGTCAGATGCAAGGTGCAGGTTCTCCTTAATTCCCATGCACATGGTGCCTACCTCAAGTTGGGGCTGTGTTGTGCCTGGAGGCTACCCAGGGGACCGTTTCAGGTTGGACAAAGGGCATGGGGGCGGACGCCTCTTTTCCATGTGCAGCATGGTCCCTGATTTGTGTCAGCAGCATACCCACAGGAATTGATAAGAACCTGTAACTCATGGAGATAGATCCAGGTGGGTAGCCCTGTTGGTCTGAAGTAGCAGAACCACGTTTGAGTCCAGTGGCACCTTTAAGACCGACCCAAATTTTATTCGAGGTATTCCACTTCCTTTGCATATTTAAACTCTGCCAACACCTCAGTGTAACTCATGGGTAACTGTTTCATAGGTTGGGGACCCCAGACCCAAACTATGTACTCAGTAATGTCTGAATCAGCCTGACTTAAGTGGAGAGGAAATTCAAATATGCATTCTGCTTTTACTGTGTTCTGAAGTGGTACATTCAAGAAAGAACTGGGCGGTATTTCGCATGACTTCTGCTTCATGGTCCTGTTTATATTTTTAAAAGCCAATCAGGATCCTTCCTGGGAAAAGCCCCACCTGACTCCACCCACTTTCTAAATGGACTTGGCAGGTGCCATGGCACTCGTGGGCACTGCGATTGGGGGACCCACGGTCTACACCCTATTTAAATGGCAGAAGTACTTGCAGACATATGCATCACTGAGATAGCTATGATCTACTTGTCCAGGCTGCCACTGGTACCATCATCTTGAGAACCTAACTACTGAGAATCAATGGTTGCGGTCACACACACTAAATAATCCACTTTCAACCCACTGTCAGTGCACTTTCCAACCGGATTTTGCCAGTTCACACAGTAAAAATCCAGTTGGAAAGTGTACTGAAAGTGGATTGAAAGTGGGTTATCTAGTGTGTGTGACCGCAGCCAATGATTCATCTCTCCTCACTCCACTGAGCACCCGAAGGGTGTTGTGTCTTGACTCTGTCTAATGATTCTGATGTGTTTTTAAGGTTCGTGGGCCAAGCCTCGGTATAGTGGCAATAAGCAAAGGGGCAGAGATTGCATTGGCCATGGCGACCTACTTGCCACAGATTGGCGCGGCGGTTTGCATCAACGGGACCAACGCCGTCCACGGAAATCCTCTCTCTTACCGAGACCTCTGCATCCCGCCGATCCCATACAAAAGAGAATGTATGCTAATAACCGATCATGGCGTTGTCGATTTCTCTAACCTTTATGAAGACCCAGGAGCAAAGCTGCATCAAGAGAGTGTCTTACCCGTGGAGAAAGCCCAAGGAAAGATCCTCCTCATTGCAGGAGAAAGTGACGGGAACTGCAAAAGCAAGGCTTTTGCCACAGCAATCATGGAGAGGATGAAGAAGCTGGGGAAAACCCACTGTGCCCTTCTTTCCTACCCAAAGGCTGGGCATCTGATCGAACCCCCAGGCTCGCCATTCTGTTACGATTCCTGGTTACCTGCTGTCTCCCGCCCTGTTTTGTGGGGAGGGGAGGCCCAAGCCCACGCTGCAGCACAAGTCCATTCTTGGAGTGAGATCCAGAAATTTCTCCACCTCCACATTGGTCCAGCCAAATCCAGTAGCCTTTGAAACCTGCACCTTGTGACCTGAGGCAGACCCTTCATCAATGTGACACTAAACCGATGATTTACCAATGTATACGTTGAGAGCAGACGTCTGAGGTGCAGAGATGGTTGAGCATCGCAAAGGAATGGAAGATTAGCAGTCAATGCAATTTCCATGCAGACCTCTAAATATCAGGTGTGAGGGAGGGGGCTGAGCAACAGGTGCTGGGGGGTCATCTGCATGCCCTGCTTCAGGGGGCCAAACTAGACATTGCAAGCAGGTCGTCACTTTCTAAAAAAAATCTGAAACCAACTTTGGGGAGGGTGATCCAGAACGGAAAATCATTGAGTGGGGGAAGGATAAAGCCGTTCCCCGAATCTTGGTGAGACCGTGAGCACTTTTTGGATTTCTTAAGGAGGCACGGTGGGCCTGCCACCAAACGACCACCATCGCGGCTTTCACAGATGGTTGTCATTGGAAGTTGGGGCCCAGTCACAAAGTGTTGGGAAGCTGCAAGCCAAGCTTTTCCCCTACAGTTTCTGAATGGCCGTTCCTTTGCAGACACCTAAGTGATACTTCCTGGATTCTTTCAAAGCATCAGGGAGGTGGAGGGAGGCTAGGAGTGGCTTTTTGTTGGGGGGGGGGGAGAGATGCTTTGCTGAGGAAAGAAGTAAACACCAAGAAACTCATTGGTGGGCATGTTGGCACTCATGAGCACCATGTTGGAGTTCACTGGGATAAAGTGTACCATTCTGCCTCCCCCCCCCCATTGTTCCTTGTTACCTTTTCAAAAAGGCAGCCTGGATCACATGCACATAGAATGCCAAATGTGACTGTCTGCTTTCAAAGATCTGGATGGTGGCAGCCAGAGGCAGAATAGTTAATCAGATGGACGTTTGGTCTGATGTAGCTTGGCCATTTTTATGGTTTTTAATCTCTCCTACATGTCAAAATTATGTAATTCCATATCATTATGTAATTATAGTAGTTGGTGTTGAAATACTACGTGAAGACGGAGGTTTGCAAATTGCTGCTGTAGCACCTTATTTTCGGACATCCCTCTGTTGCGCCCACTGATTTGGCTTTGCAGCCAGCGTGGTGTGGCGGCAAAGAGTGGCTGATCTGGAGAACCGGGTCTGATTCCCCACTCCTCCACCTGAAGCCTGCTGGGTGACCTTGGGCCAGCCACAGTTCTCTCGGAGCTCTCTCAGCCCCACATCCCTCACAAGGTGTCTGTTGTAGGGAGAGGAAGGGAAGGTGATTGTAAGCTGCTGTCAGCTAAAACTGGATTTGCCTAAAAACATGAGGAAACTGCATTCTGTGTTTCTTCAGGAGGCTGAAATGAAACACAGAATGCAGTTCCCTCAAGTTTTTAGGCAAATCCAGTTCCACCGCAACATCATGGATCACCCTTTTCACTGGAAAAGGACCAATGTATTTCCAGCCCAACATCCAACTAGGGTGCAGCATCTGAATGTTTTTAGGGGACACATAGACCAAGTCTCCAGGCTGTTTACACCAATTGAGGGACACCTGGCTTTTCTTTTTTTTTGGAAAAAGAAGTGCCAGAACTCCCAAGAGGGAAATGAAGTTTTCAATCTGCATACTGAAAACTCATGAACCTTTAAACATTTTTAAAAGAATTTTGTCAAAGAGATTCCGGAACTCCATTCCAGCACATTCCCCCAGGAAGAAAGCCCTGGATTTCACACAGCTTTTTAGAGTGAGAATGGGAGAATCCACGTGTATGGAGGAAATCGATAAAATTGAAAGAAAATGCCTTCTGTGTCCATAATTCAAGTCTTCCTCCTTTGTTTCCAACATTGCTAGGGCTAAAAAGTGCCAGATGCAGAACAGACACGTATATAATGGTGCTGTGAAAGAGTGAAGCCACATACGAGTGCTAAGAGTCCCCGATTAATGTGAATGTCCCAAAAGAGAGATGTATTTCCCTAGTTGTAGAATATACACAAATGAGTGATGACAGTCACATTTAGGGGAGATTGTGAAAATTCACACAAAAATATGACTGGGATTGTCAACAGCCTTTTGGGCTACTTGCGGGAATCAAATCAGAATGACTTCATGTTTGTTCTTTGCTCACCCTAAGAAGCTCTTTAAGGAAGGGTCGAATAAAATGGATAAATAAAACACAATGTTTCTGATTTTCTGTCATTCTGATTATCTTGGGTGTGTTTTTTAATTGGCATGTATTCAAATAAATGGTATGGTACAGAAACAGCTCATTGCAATCAGAGGGAATGAAAGCAGCTTAAAATGGCATGTGCCGCAATAGCCAGATAGTGTTCAGAACCCTTGTTAAAAGGCCAGGTGGGAGAAAACTTCACACGGGGGTCTGGGTGCTACTGTGCATCCCAAGCTGGGGTTTCTTTTCTATAAGAGCTACAGTGCTGTGCGCTTAACACCACCCTGTGTATAACCTCGTTGCAGGGATTGCTCCAAGAATCTTAATGTGGCATGTTGCCTTCTTGGTCTGGTGGGAATAGTGGTCCATGGTGGGGGGTGTCTGTAGTTCAGTGCAAAGACCTCTGCCTGAGGCATGGTAGAGTTGCTGCTACTCAGGATTGAGGGCACTGGACAAGGCGGAGCAATGGTCTGACTCCACTTCATATTTCTGAGCGGAATCAATGAGCCTGAAAATATATACTATTG
>NW_015162519.1:479302-481202 GCF_001447785.1 Gekko japonicus | reverse complement strand
GAGGTGGAGGAAATTCAGAACTGCATTTTTGCTTTGGGGAAGAGATGCTTTGGAAAGACGAAAATGGGTATCACGGCACCCGTGGGCACTACAATGTTGATCATGGAACTAAGTGGTACAGTTGTGAGACAAGGCAGCTACTGGATATCTCCCACCAAAACCCTTTCCAAGAACAAACGACAAAGCCCTGGTGCAAAGGTTTTTGGGATAAGTTTTTTTTTTCTTTCATCTCTTTTGAAAAAAAATGTATACAAAAACCCAACATGGTAGACATTCCAGCAAAAGTACAAAGAGAGGCTCCATTCCTCAAAGGAAACACGCTATGGGTTATTACCATGCTAGAAAAATGAAATGCAGCAAGAAAACCCTAGGACAAAAAAGGTTGACCACCAAACAGGTCTCTTGTTCTCTTTCAGCTGGTTAACAATAATACTGTGCAAAGTGGGAAACCAGGTTTGGATACAAATGCATTTACGATATGACTCACAAAAGGGTAGACATGGCCTGTTCTTGTGATGACAAAGTCAGGCACTTCTATAGGGGAAAACATGCCCAAATCTAATTAGGTTTTGAGAGCTGATCTACACATTACACTCGCCACACAGAAAGCAGCTTTGCACTACCAGGCATAGGTAGCTCCACCCACCATATTGTGCCACTGAGTTTGACTGCTAGAAGTAGGACACCCTTCCAGCACATAGTTCTGGCAGAGACTGATGGATCTCCCACATCAAACCAAAGTGCCACAAGTTTCTCTAGTATTTCTAACTATGCTGCATCTAGATCCTGCCCCAAACTTCACACCATCTCTCATTGGTAGATAGCCACTCCCCTTAAAAAAAACTACACATCTCATTTTAGGAGGAAGCCACAATACTGCATAAAATTGTCTGGTGTGTCATCAACTTTAAGCAGGCTCCCCTAGGCTCATTTTAAAGCCCCTGTTCTTTGTTCTAAGGAATCTTTCAGACTTCTGAAGAAGCAGGGCCAGCCTGCTTGTTGTGTGGTTCAGCGTGAATGTGAAGCTCAGATCTAATTTCCCTCTCGTGGTGATGTGAATGATGTCATTTTCTATTAGCACCAGTGGAACTGAGTCACAAACTTGTTAACCTAAGGGCTCCTTTCTAGGTGGTTCCATGAAGCTATAATGCAGTGATGAAACATTTACAACTCCTATTACAAAACGCTAGGTGGAACCACAGTGACCAATTTGGGCCCTTTACGATGTACCTAGTGGGCAGAGATAATTTCATGTGTCACCAAAAGGTCACATATATTTGGTCCGAGGGTAAGTGCCACTTCCAAAGTTACCCATGTCTTTAAAATGCATGCATATGCCACAAAGGAAGGATTACACACATGTATATTTCACAGCGAAAATGCACATTTGGTAGAACTCTGGTAAGTGGCTGGGTGAACAAGTATGTGAAGTTTCCTACATGAAGTTTTCAATGCATCTATTGGAGACAACTCCTTAAGAAGTCTTTAAAAGTACACTCTGGGGCGGAATTCGGCTCATTTCAGACCATAGTTCTTTGGGCCATCGTAGCAGCCATACATCAATATTTTTTCAAAGCCCCCAACTTGTAGCACTATCAAAAAATCTATATAAAAATGCTAACAATACTGTGCTAATTATATAAATAGCACAATAGCCCTCCTAGACCAATTCGCTAGGTTCTCGATGTTGCAACATCCTTCTTTAGCAGGTGTCTAACATTAACCCTGGCCTGTAAGCGGCAGCCCTCAAACCACTTGTTTGCACAGTCAGTGGCAGTAATCTTAAAAGAAAATGCACAAGATACGCGCGTGCGCAAAATAAGCACGTGGGTACCCAGGCTTTCTCCACAGTTTCCTCGGTTAAAAGCTTCCAGGATTTTATTAAATTCAATTATATCTC